>NW_026089843.1:0-29512 GCF_024586455.1 Bactrocera neohumeralis | reverse complement strand
AATTATTTTGAAAGTTTTTATTAAATTGCTGTTTTCGAGGATCAATTTCTTGATCTTTTTTTTTGAGAATTGCAATGTGAATTGTGACCTCATCTGGTTTGATTGAAGTTCTTGCGCTTTGGCAAGGGCATTAGGCAAGTCAGTCGGCGTTAAGGTAAAAAGTATTTGGTTTAAAGGGTAGCTCAAACCAGTTATGAAGGTTCTAATCGCGGTTTCCCGATTTTTAATATGTAATTGCTTGGTTATTTCGGAATTTGTTCGGTGCGTCATTATTGTTTTATTTATTAACAATGTCAATTTCTTATTGACATCATTGTAGTAGTCTATTAAGGATTGTGATCCTTGTTTAAGTGTGCTCATTTCTTGGACAATTACATGTATTGGCCTTCTATCAGCAAACGCAAAATCTGATCTCGAAAACATGGGCTCTAAATTTTAAACTGTGCCATGGTTTGTCCAAATTTCGTTAGCATTGCCCACAATCTTGTTTCTCAGTATTGTTGGGGCTCCAAAATATCTCCTACTCCTTTCTACTTATATACAGACTCATTGAATTTTTTGCAGCTCTCTCTCCAGCTGACGTATGACCTTCCCGAGAATTCCGCTGAAGATTTTACAATTTCTAAATTTTCATTGCATATAATTGAGTCGTTAATTGTCTGTGTTTCATATTCAGTCACCTGCGTAGCAACTGCTATATTTTTTATTGGTTATTTAGCTGATCTATTTAAGCTCTTAAATTCGTCGTTTGCGTCGCTATCAGTCGAGCTATTTCTTCTGCAGTAAAATTACTAACCGCCATTTTCGAAAATTTTAGAATTATGTTGTCCACTTTACAAAAAATTATAAAATAATTATCAATTATAAATACGATAATAGAACAATTTATCTCGTTTTCTTTTTTATTTACACATATGTATGTATGTATTTAATAGATGTATAAGAATTTATTTTGTTTTAATTTTTCGTAAATTAGGGCACTTTTGAATTTCCCATTTAATTAGTAAATATAGGATTTACTTACAACTGACTTTATGTTGTTCTTGCTACTGCTGCTGTTGTTACTGTTGCTGTTAGTTCTCGCACTAATTATTTAAAGGCAGAATAATTTTACTGTATTATCTTCACTATAATATGAATTTAATTTACCCTTCAGTCTGATAGCTCTGACAGACGACAGCGCTAATATGCATTAGCGGGCTTAATTTACATTTACTTGCGCATTTGACCCATGTTAACGCAAGTTTGAGATGCACAAGAATTCCGTGCGTTTAGCTGAATTTACCAAATTTGAGTAGGCAACACTGCCCAAAAATGGCTAGTTTGTGCTATTGTTTGACAGATTGAAATCTGTCCTTGTTTGTGTTTACAGCTTCAGAGGTAAACAGTTTTTGTATTGTTAATTAAATTATATACAAGTATATTAATAATAATACCCAACGATTACCCTCCTCCCGCCCAACCGACGCGAGGGGCGCAATCCGCGAACGAGCGGAATTAGCCGAGTCATAAAAGGCAAGAGAGTTTTAAGCGTTGCGATCTTAAGCTGCTCAGCTACAGAAACAAAAATTTCAACAGCCGAAATTAAGAACTAGATTAAAGTTTATAATTATTAAATGTTACTTGTTAAGAGTATATAAAATAATTTTTTTAATGGTAAAGGGTGAGTCTGTTAGATCAAATGTGCTGGAATGAAAATTGAAATCCTGACATATACGAGGGAATGGTTCGTTTAACTCAAAATTTTGTTCTAGAAAATTTTAAAAGTAAGGGTCTAAACTGCCTGGTAGGGCGAGCGGGAACGTTAAAATTAATATCAGATAAGAGAGATGGCTACAGACTGACCCTTTCATGAGTTTTACAAGAAATATTATACCAAGCATCTCCCTACGACTAGCGAGTGTCGGGAGATTTATAAGTTTTAAACGGTTAATGTAAGGGGGAAGATTTAAACTGGAATCCCAATGCAAATGATTTAAGGCAAAAAGTAAAAAATGTTTTCGAACGGACTCTAACTTATCCGAATGGAGTTGGTAACTAGGGTTCCAAACCACAGAAGCATACTCCAATATAGGCCTCACCAGAGATGTAAAAAGAATTTTTGTGGTAAGCGGATCTCTAAATTTTTTAGACCAACGTTTGACAAAACTAAGAGCGCCCTTAGCTTTAAAAACCGTGGAAGATACGTGAAGATTAAAATTGAGTTTGGGGTCCATAGTTACTTCCAGATCAACAAAACTGCATACTTGCTCCAACCTAAAGTTTTGTATTGCGTATGAGTACGGTCTACAGCTCTACGTGAAAAGCACATCGTTTTACATTTTTTAAAGTTCAATGGCATGTCATTTCTATCACACCAAGAAACTAGGTTGTTTAAGTCTGTTTGCAACTGACATCTTTCGCTGTTTAAAGTATATGTTTTAAAAAGTTTTACATCGTCAGCATATAATAAAACTTTTGAAAACTTAACAACAGATGATATGTCGTTAATAAATAACAAGAACAGAATTGGACCAAGATGGCTACCTTGAGGAACGCCTGAAGGAACATTGATTATGTCAGAAAAATTATCTTTAAATATGACTTGTTGAATTCTATTACTAAGATAAGAAGCAACCCATTTTAGAAATATTGGTTGAAAACCAAGAAGATCAAGTTTATTCAAAAGAGTTGAATGGTTTACTTTATCAAAAGCTTTACTAAAATCTGTATATATAACATCAGTATTCTTTTTCTCCCTAAAGCCCGTTGATACATGTGATACAAATTCAAGCAAATTAGTTGTGGTAGATTTCCCTTTACGAAAACCGTGCTGAGAACAAGAAATTAGTGGAGAGATCCGGAAGGATTTTAATCTTTTTAGATGGCAGAAAATAAGCAACGAACAGTTTGCTATGCATTTTTCCAATATTCTTAACTTTTTCGCACTATTTTATTTCACTTTTTTTTAATAAATAAACAATTTTCACTATCAGCTGTCTAAATGCACAAGTCTGCCATCTGTCACTATAAAATTTCAATGCGCATTAGCGTTGCTTAAGGCGCATTAATTTTGCTCGTCTGCCAGAGAAAATGAAATATAATACAAAGAATTCAAAAAAATGCAATCCGAGTTTTAGCTATTGTGGCGGTCGTACAGATGTCTTCTCAGGTTAAAGTTGAGGGAATGGATGGAACCTCCGAAGAACTGGATCTGAGGAATCATGTCATTGACGTAATTAGCTATCCTGTTACTGGGACTATGTGTGACATAATTTTTAGTTGATTTTGTTGTTCTAATAAAGCGGTTGCGCCTCAGACTTGGGCCGTCTGTGATCATTTTAAAGCTGTCTTGTACCTCCGGAGCATCGATGAGACCATTCATTACTTTATAAAAGAACATTAAGTTTTCATTGCATCCTCCACTGCTGCTGTTGATGTTTGCCGAGTTAAAGAAAGACAGTGACTTGCAGAATTTTTTCTGAATCTTTTCAAGTCTATTGACTTGAATATCAGTAAATGGTGACCATATTACCGTCACATATTCTAAGATAGGAAGAACTAGCGTCGTAAAGGGTTTAACCAGAGTGGACGCATTACTGAAATCTTTAGCTGCTCTAATGATAAGTCCAAGCACTTTGTAATCCTGTAAGGCGATTTTATCAGTGTGTTTGTTGAAAGTTAACTTATTATCTATATTTATCCCGAGATCTTTAGTTTCGATGACTTCCTGAAGTTTTTGACCGTTTATTGTGTAGTTCATGACTTCAAGTGAGCGTGCTCTTGAGAAGGACATTACAGCGCACTTAGTGATATTTAAGTATAATTTATTGGTATTACACTAGGTGTTTAGAGTATCTAAGTCATGCTGCAAACTGATTTTATCTTGTTCATCATATATCGTCCTGAAGATTTTAAGGTCGTCCGCGTACGGCAAGTATTTCACATCGTATTCTTTTGACAGATGACCATCAACTCTGACCTGAAGATGTCTGTTAACTAGGTAAGAATGGAACCATTTGAGTGCCGTGCCGTTTACACCATAGTTTTTGAGTTTCATCAATAATGTATCATGGTCAACTTTGTCGAAAGCCTTACTGAAGACAGTGTACACTGCATGAACACTAGTACCAGCATTCATAGACTCAAGTATGTAATTAATATAAACAAACAGATTGGTTGTTGTGGATCTTCTGCCAACAAACCCGTGCTGACGGGTGATGATAATATCCTTGAATGACGCTGCCAGTTGTGTTAAGACTACTTTTTCAAACAGCTTTGCTAGCGACGATTGGATGCAAATTGGACGGTAGTTTTTGACATCAGATCTATGTCCAGATTTGTGTATTGGACAGACGTATGACTTTTTCCAACATGTTGGGAAAATTCCTTGTGATAGCGATTTACTAAATATATGAGATATTGGCTCACTGAGTCCTACCGCACAACCTCGAAGAAAAATATTTGGTAGTCCATCGGGGCCTGTGCCTTTATTTATATCAAGTAATGTTAGCTGTTTGAAGACGACGTCAAAGGTAACATCCATGTCGGATAAGTTGCAGTTTGTTCCGAAATTGCCGTCATGATTAGTTGGAGCTGCATGTACGGCCTCTGAATCTTGTGTGTATTCAGCATCAGTGGATGTATAGGTACCCTCAAAGAAAGATGCAAATAAGTTACCAATATCTTCTCCAGTGTTCGCTGTTGAATTGTTCCAATGTACTTTCGCCGGTATCTCTGTATTATTTTTTTTCTTGTTCTTGATGAATTTCCAGAAGGCTTGGATGTCTGTCTTGATGGAGTCTTCCACCTGGATCACATAATTCCGGTAACATCTAGCACTTAATGCTTTACACTCGTGCCTTAAACTGGCGAACCTATTATAGTTGAGTCTTGTGCTTCTTTGTTTGTAGATTGCGTGTGCCTTGTTTTTTAATTTTATTTTACGTATAAGTTCCAAGGTAAACCAACACGGAGAGTTACTGGGTTTTTTAGCGTGTAGCGGGACGAATTTATCAACGCCTTCGTACACCTTTTGATAAAACCAATTCAATTTATCATCTATATAATCAATTTTGAAAAGATCGGTCCAGTTAGTTCTGATGAAAAAATTATTTAAGCTGTCATAATCTGCTTTCCTGAATACATAACTTGATGATACTTCTGGTCTAAGATGCGTGTTAAACTAAAGGGTAATTTCTATTGCTGGGTGAAGTTTATCTTCCTCGATGATAGCTGGTGTTTTACGTAGCACGATACCAGCACTGCTGAAGCACAAGTCCAGGGTTTTGTGGTGATTATTTAGGACATTATTGAATTGCTGGCATCCAAGCATGGATATATTTTCGTAGATTATTGTGGTGCATTCTGTCCTTGATATACTGCTGGGAAGATTATAGTCACCTATGATAAGTAGACTCGCATCCGGTAGTTTGTCACGGATATATGACAACGAATTTATATGGAGCAAATATGTGTCAACAGAGGACAGCGGAGGAATATATATACAACCAATGACAATGTCTGTATTGTTACCTTTAATTTTGATAAATACCTGTTCCAGGGTGTTGTCGTTTATGATAACTAGCTCAGACTGAATGGAACGCTTCACTGCAATGAAGACTCCACCTCCACGTTCAAAACCACTGATCATAGGATCCCTATCCTTTCTAAAGATATTATAAGACCTGTCCACAACTTCACCATCCGCTATTGACGTTTGAAGCCATGATTCCGTTATGCACAAGACATCTGATTGACTGCACGCTGAGGCTGTTAAGAATTTACTTAGTTTAGTTCTGAGACCTCTCCTGTTCTGATAGTAGAACTGTAGAGTTACGGGTTGTTTTTTCCTCACGGAGCGCGCGAAAATTCTTGTCGACGATTTTTGGTTTTCCATGTACGTATTTAATTGTTTTATTAGTTGTGCCAATCTCTGCCAGTGAGTCTAGTTTAGAGCGAAGATTCTTGAGATAGGAAAGCTGTGCTTGAGTTAAGTCGGACTTAAAGGCTATACGTGAGTTATCTGGTGCTTTGGTTTTCAAAATAGTTCTAGCTTCACCTACGGATGTCGTCTCGACCAGCATTTGGACGCCCAAGACGACGCAATTTGTAGTCCGGGATCTTGACTGAGAGTTCTGGAGGTAGTATCGTTGATAGTGCTGCACGATCATCCTCCAAACGTTCCTGTCCAGAAGCCTTGTTGGACTCAGTGATCCCCATCAAGATGACATTTGCTTCGCGTCTTTTACGCTCATTTATCTCAGTTATAACGCCTTCAGTCATAAGAGGCTCCAATGTAGTATTTTTTAAAGTTTCCTCGACCTGGGTAATCCTCTTGTCCAATGACGAGCAATGATTGGTTAGCGAATTATTTTGTTTTGAGATTTTGGCCATATCAGATCTTAAGGTTGACAGCTTGCTTTCAATATCCTTCTTAAAATTACTGAACTTTTTATCCAAATCAAGTTTAAGACCTTCAATATGCTTACTAAGTAGTTTATCGATTTTATCAGTAATGGAACCCATATCATCAGTGTCGGGCTCCTCGTTGTCATCCAGCATGTCCTCAGATACGATTACACACGATGCACATTTCCATTTAAGTACCCCACTTCTTATTTCACTGACCAGCGTGGAGAATTCATCTTTCGTAATGTTCAGGCATTTAGCATGAATCCATTTTTCACAAACACTACATTGGATTCTGGATATATTTATTTTAATGTACTCATTACACGTGAGACAATAACGTTTGGTTATACCTGTGTTGTTGCAAGGCGGCATGATGCTACTTAATATTTCTTGCAATGAACGAGAGCTTATGTGACTTAAACACTTAATTTATGTAGAAAAGTTTTCTCTTTACTTTTAACGCAATTTGAGTATAATTAATTAAATAAACAATAGATTTAATTAATTAGTTTAGGCAGAGTTGTTTATTATACGTATAGTCACCTCGCCCTCTAGCGGCAAAATTTATGTAGGTCACAAACCAACACAAAATTCTACTTTGGCTTTAAAACTGTTCCCCGTCTGTTGAGTTTTTGTTTCTGCATTAGACACGAACACCTCCAACTGCACGAATACTCACACGAGCCACTTGCCAATTGCTAAATTTTAATTAATTTGCTTATAGGTGTATATTAAACCATATCTAGGCCTACCAAGCCAATTTTAGTTATTTTATTGTGTTTTTCACGTTGCACACACTTTCAATTGATCACAACCTTTCGTTTGCCTTTAGTTCCTTGCTGCAATTTGTTCTTGTAACTGTGCGCACTCGACTGACGCCACCGCAATTATTTTCATAAGCGAATATTGCACACAAATTAATAGTTCCACTGAATATTTCACTTTACACTCTTGCACAAACACTCAATGCATTGTTTTAAGTCCGAATAATGTATTATTTTGCAAAATTAAACACAAAACAAGAGATTTTAACTTTCGGCAATTGGCGGCTAATTTTTTCGTGTTTTTCTATTCAGCAATTCGTTAGCGTCAGTTACTTGCACTCTTATATTAAAATTAATATAATATTTGTCGAAAGATTTTAATAACCTTATATAAACGTTGACTTGCCGAAAATCATTCACTAACCTTTACTATTTTCAGTAATTTCTCTGTATTTGCTTTCTCTTGCATTTGTGTCGATTATTGCTGAAACTAAGGAATAACCTAAATTTATATTTTTATATTAAAATTCAAAATAAATTTAAGTTATGTGTATTTTATACGTTTAAATTTTTAGTATAGCGCCATCTGAAGAATACTTACTCAATGCAAGCAATAATTATCGCCATCTGTTAGAATCTTTTGAAGCAAACAAATAATTGTAACTGTCACATAATAGACAAAGAATTTGAAATAAAGTAATATTGCGGATATATAATTGAGACATATAATTGAGATGTAAGCTATCCTATCAAAAGACAAATAATTTTGCAATAAAATATGCTATTATTCTTACTTTTTCTAATTACTTTTTCAGTTTACTTGATGTTAGGCCCCAGATATTCGACTTGCGTCACATATTTGATACTGACCCCATTCACACAGACAATCGGTGGACGAAGCGGCGACAATCTATCTTTTTAAATCACACCGCGAACGACCTTCAACCAAAAGAACAAGATTATCCGCATACGCACAACACCTACAAAGTGGCTCGAGCTACTCAAGCAGAAAATTTATTATGAGATTCCAAATATGTATATGGACCACAGATGGAACTCTGCGGGCAGCCACCAACCAACTAAATCTCCACACTTCCATTCATACCTACTAGAGAGGCTTTTCTGTCCGAAAAATAGTTCCGCCAAAGAGCAGTTTCCGGATAGCCAAGTTCCTCCAGTCGTTGCATCACCCGATCCCAGCTTAGGTAATCAAACGCCCCTTAAAGTCAACAAATACGCCAAGGACATATTTGTTGACATTACCGCTAACAACATTTTGAACAAACATTCAAGCATCCACTACACTGCTTCCTTTCGTAAACCCAAACTACCTAACCGACCACATTCCTCGTTAGCTGCTGAAGACGTTCCACCATTACTATTTCCGGCACTTTTCCAAGTACTGGAAGGAGACTGATACACCAATAAAAGCGAGGGTCGTTCAGGAGAGGAACAACCATAGCTTTTTTACACTCGTATGGAAAATATCCATCCCAGACGCACTTATCTTAAATAGCCTCCAGGTATTCAGGAATGAACTTCCACAATCTTTTGCATATTTCTCTGTTCAAACCATCAAAACCTGGAGACCGTTTAGACCTAACCCAGACAGATACTATAGACCTGACCCCAGGGGTCGTTCCTAATTTCCCGAAAAAAACTCCTCCACATATCCTCCTTAATTTTAACAAACATTTCCTTATACTCCCTATCCGCACAACTAAATTCTTACCTAAGCTGGGACAACCTCTCAGAATTGAACTGTCGGGCGCGTTGAAACTTTCGCCTCAATCGCCTGACAGTCCTCCTCTTTAAGCTTGGCTCACGCGTCCACCATTTAATTTTGCTAACCCTACAACACTCATATCTGCCACCCCGCAAACTACCTCACAGAGACGAGCAATTTGCTCTTCCACCCCCAACTCCTCAAAAACTATAAGCGGTATTTCCAACACCGCATCCCTAACCGAGAGTCCATACTGGTTCCAGTCAGAACCAGTGGTACGCCATCACCGCAATGGACGCTCATAGGGCGGGGGAGAGGGTCGAGGGGTAACTATAATTTGAATCAAATTATGATCACTCGATCCCCACCCTCCCTTTACCACCCACCTAACATTAAAGGCCCTACTTGCTGCCTCATTCATAAACGTCATGTCAATATCACTCACACTCCTAGGCCCACCGAAAGTATACCACTCACTGGGCTCATTCACAACGTGGAAGCTATTAGCCACCACCCATTCACTTAATGCCTCACCTCGAATGTGGCTTCGACATCCGGAATGCTGGGATACCTTACTGAACCACATCGAGGACGAGGCATTCGCATCCAACCCCAAGATAAATGGACTACCACCTACAAGAAGTAGAAGCATATCCATGTATCCCAGGTATTGGTCTAGAGGCTCACTAAATTTGCAGTACAAACTAGCCACAACAATTCTATCGAACACCCCTTCTATAGCTACACAGACACCCAGCTGTGAAGAATCCAAAACTACACAATCATAGCTTGGATTATTCACAACTATAACAGCATTAACCCCAAGGTCCGAAAAGACCCTGAAACCTCCAGGAAGACCCCTAACCACACCATTAGTGGCATAGGGCTCCTGGAGTAAGGCAATACCACACCCTCCCTCAGTCACACAATCCCCCAACTCACACACTACGGCATATGACCCCTGGCAGTTTAACTGAACGATAGCCCCGTCAATGTCTGGCGAGGACGCGCTCAACAATGCCACAGTAAATCATATCATAAGATGTTCAGCTGGTCTACCCTTGAAATCACAATTGCGACATTTTGGTGCATTGACGCAATTGGCAACTCTGTGGCCTTCCTGACCGCACCTCCGACAAACATCTGACAAAGCCCTACAATCAGCCACCCTATGATCAAAACCCATACACCGGAAGCAGCCAGCGACGGGGCTGATGAAAACCACTTTATGTAGCACCTACCTGCTTCCAAGAGGACAGACATCAAGGACGACATTGGTCCTACCATCAGCGGCCACCTTCCGGGGGCAACTGACCATCCTCACATCAGCCATCTGGGCCACCGAGCTGAAGTCCCGGAGGTTCAACCGGAATAACTCTTCCATGAATTCTTCATGGGGAATCTCTGTGTGAACCCACTGGACCACAACCCGAGGACCCAACTTCCGAGTGACAATGACGTCCAACCCCACCTCCTCAAATTTCTTATTCTTCACCACTCTTTCCCTCTCTCGAGCAGAAGGAGTGCGAAGAATCGCCCCACCTCGCTTTAGTGGTCGGACATCATGGACCCTCACTCCGAGTGAGGGACCCACCTCCTGAACCACCTTATTCATAACTTCCTTAGAGGAAGTTGCAGGGGCCTTGCTCCTAACAACCACCGATCAAGTCTCCACAGGCTTCGGCGTCACCGGTGATGTCGCCCACCCTGCGCCGAAATGTGACCCCCACAACTTCCCCTAACGCCAACCTGGCAACGAAGATGGGCATTCTCGGTTATTACCGTCATCAGGAGTTCCACATACGTTGAGGCAAACTCCAGCAGCCCCTTCGCAACCTCCTCCCCCTCCTGGCACCAAAAACAAACTCACTCATTTCACCATTCAATTTTTTCGCCACAACATGGCTGGTACAACGAGTACAGGCAAAAACCCGGAACAGATGTTTCTGAAACATCGATGTTTTTGTCAAAAAGCATAGATGTTTGCCATCTGCAACATCTGCTTCGAAACGCTTTAGCAAACTGTTATGTGTTTTGTTGTAAAATACGGAGAATTCGTTGGGTGAATGTGCACTTAAATAATACTGAGAATTCGCTTATGAATTAATGCGAAATAAGTTTTACAAAAAATCGAAAATACATTTCGATATTTCGTGCTATGTGTGTTAGAAGTTGTTTTTGAGCGTTTAATATAAGTTTTGTTTCGAATTCGTCTGTTGTCAATCACAACTTAATTACAGGTGTAGTGAATATAAAATATATGTAAATAATTGCGTTAGACGTTTAATTATGTACATAATATTTCAGATTTTCAAAGTGCTGCCTTCAAAAATAAAAAGCAAAGTCTGGAGCTTCTTTATAAGAAATTCAGATGCATCCGCCACATGTAAACTCTGCAACAAGAAATTGAAAACATCAGGTAACACGTCGAATATTCGCTGTCACGTTGAGTATATTCATAAAAAGGTATTACTCGATCAAGTTGATAATGCTGAATGCTCTTCCAAAACTACGTCGGACTCGGAACAAAAACAGCGAAAAATTTCTGAAATAATGAACATATCACCAACCGCTGGGACGACAGCGTCAAGTGAGTTATCCGACAATAGTAATAAGAAGACTGCATGTATTGAATCGTCTCCTAGTACATGTACTCCATCAGTACTGCAAAAAAATCGGATCAGTTGCCTGCGCTGATCCAAGCTAATGTGAAAGACTTTTTTGTGCAGGTCAAAAGTATTTCTTACCAAGATGACCCTAAATCAAGGAAAATTACTGAAGCAATTGTAAAATATATTATAATGGACAACAAGCCATTTTCCACTGTAGAAGGAACAGGTTTTCTGCAGATGATGAAAGAACTGGTTCCGCTTTTTAAAGTTCCAAGTTGAGCAACAATAAATTTACGAGTGGATAAAAAATATGAAGGCTGTCTTCAATTTTCAAAGAGTATATTTGTAAGTGCGACAGTTATTGCCTAACGTATGACATATGGACGGAGACAATGAAAAATCAGTCGTTCCTTGGGGTATCAATTAATTTTTTGGACAATTTACGTTTGTTGAGTGGGACGTTAAGAGTAATCGAACTGCACGAAAGTCATACAGCAGCTTATTTAGAAGAAACTATGTTTAAACTTTTCAACGAGTGGAACGTCTGCATAAATAAAGTTTCTGCTTGTGTAACAGATAATGATTCAACCATGACGAAATTAAATAGAAGCTTGTTTGGCGAAAAAAAAATAATACCCTTCCAAATTTCATAAAGGATGCAAATAACGGCGTTAGTACGTCGGAATCTTCGGATGAGGAAGGAAAAATTACATTCCCTACCTTTACCATTTTAAACTTTAGTCCAAAATCTGCCTCCGAAGGATTGAACGTTACTTCGGTAACTGTATTCAAACTATCTCTTTCACTTTTCGTTTGAACTGTCGGACATTCGCTGCGTTGATGGACGACCTTGTTGCACTTGTAACATCCAAATTGTTGGTTTGTGCAATTCTTTGCTATATGCGAAGTTTCACCACATTTGAAACATGCGCGGTTTATAATTCAACGTTGAGTGTTTTTCTTCCTATTTTCCTTGATACTGACTCTATTTTCAACTTCGACCCACCGAAGTTCTAAAATTAAACCGAAGTACCTTTTCCTGTGTTTGGTTCATCTGGCTTACGATATACATATGCATTTACAGCAGAAATATCTTGCATTCTATAGAAGATCGCCATTGGCCATCTCTGCGTTCGCCGAGAAGTGGAGTAAATGGCACATTTTTGATCCAGCATGTCTACTCCGCCTTTTGTGCTGTTATAAAACATCACCATTTCTGGTTTTTTAGTATTAGGATCAATGTTGGAAGTATGATGTGCCAAATGTTGCATCGGACGTGAATACAAAAATGGACGAACCAACTTTTCGATGACGACTAGAGAGAAAGTTAGGAGGAATTTCTCGTTTGTTCTTTTTAAGGGTACCCATGAGTGTCAGCTGCTTTTTCTTCAAAATGTTCATAAGCTCAACTGAAGTAAACCAATTATCGGTTGTTATATTTCTGTTGGTGCCTTCAATCGTAGATATCAATCTCAAAACAGCCTGGGTAGGTTTGCCTAGTTTATGGTACTCAACAGGTAAGCCTTCACTGTCAGAGTCCTTTCCCAAGTATAGGTAGCCATTCAAAAGGTACCCAGTTGTGGCGTCAGTAATGCTCATAATTTTAAGGCCATACTTATATGAGGTTTCTTTGGCATAAACATTTTGAACCTGCACTTTCCGCGAAAAGCCACTAACATTTCGGCTAGGCAAGCGTAGGTACCAATTGAACAAACTTCTTTGCAGTTCTTCATGAACATATAAAACAGGTGAGATATCGGTACTGCTATATCTGTCAGACCTCATTCACTTCAAGTGCAGGCATCATCAAAACGAATACAATTAAGGAGAACTTCAAATCTGTTTGTGCTTATTATACATCGGCAAATTTCTCTACCAGTTCCGTGCTGTACCAACTTGAGTAATGTGTATGGTTTTCTTTAAAAACTGATGTATAGTATAGCAATCCAATAAAAGCTCTAAGCTCAATTATATCTAAATCCTGAACACATGTTTTGTTTTGATAGTTAGGCCTCATTTTTCTGATTTTTTCGTTTGTGTGCCGTATAATTTCGTCTAACATATCATTTTTAAAAAGCAAATTCCACAAATCTAGGGGCTTTGTATTTCTGTGCAACACATCTCTGAAGAGAGGTTTGAGACCAGGTACGTCTCGTACAATATTATTTTGCGCAGTTCTTGACCTTGAAATCGCGGGAAAAGCAGACCAACGAAACCGGTTCTTGCCGAAATAACTCCTATACCTTGCCAGTGGTATATCGTCGTCAGAAGACGAACACTCGATCGCGTTTTCTTTCTCACGCGATTGTTCTGACTCATTTAGTTCTATTTGCGATTCTGGCTGACATTCGCCATCAATTACATGGTCTACAGGAGCGTCTTCTATGTCACTGCAGTCTTCATTTAGTAATTCATTGCAACTTCCTTCAAACTCCGACTCCCAGTCCAACTCTTGCAGCCATCTAACGATGTTTTGATCGTGCGAAAACATAATAACTCTATAAAACCTCAAAAAAAAATAATCGGCACTAAAATTCCATAAACACCTAACGTCGGTCACAATGACCGCAAGCAAAAATGGTTTTTGAATTGGTACACGTGTTGACTGCCTGATTGCACAAAACGAACTGACGAGAGAAAAGAAAAAGTACATAGACGGACAACTGCGCAGCTTGCATAATGACGGGCTATTTAAAAAATAAAAAACGGTAGAGTCACTGTGACCGGCATTAGGTGGCTAAGGGTTAAAATAGTCTAAGCCCCCATTTTGAGTACTCCTTTACAATTATGCAATACAACAAATGATATAAGTATATATGATCTTATGTGATAATGTTAATTTAATAAAACTTAATAATACCTGTAATCCTCCTTGTAACACGAAGTGCCGCAGTCAAACCAGCCGCTCGAGTTTTGCTGCTGACGGTGAACATATGCTGCTGTTGACAACACACTTTTCACCGCTTGACGCCAACTCTGCTGCTGCAACCCTTTCGTTGCCAACTTGATAGTAACGCGGATGAATATTTCGCTTGACTACATGAACTATCTCCGAATAATGTGTTGCGAAATTTGCTGCGCTGTTGCGGCGCAACCGTTTCCACACACTGCTTGTTCGAATACACGAGCCAACCGCAACCCGTTTGTTGCCGACTGCTTGTTACACTTGTGGACGTGTGTTGCCGTCGCACTTGCACTCCTCGCTTTTTCTGATGCGCTATTGCGGTGCAACCGTTTTTACTGTATGTCTTGTTTCCCGACACGAATCAACTCCATCTTTGTTGTTGTGCACGTACCGTAACGTCGTTGCTTGCTATGCTTCTGCACTTCTAGAAAACTCCGGTGTACTAAAACTGTACTACCTGTATTTTGTGCACCCCAAAAACCGCTTCCAACACCAGATTAAAATGAGTTTACAGTCTACCAGAAGCTCGAGTTTGCTTTGCAGTGCGCAATATGGCCAATAAAATCAGTTGACAATTTTAGGATAGACGTACGGCCAACCGACCAATATATAGATGACTCGCCAAGTCCGATTTGCAGGAAACGATTGTCCCACTGATGTGCGGAAATAAAAGACTGGACCAATTTCACTTCGCAATAGATCAATTCCACTTTTATTAAGAACTTGTGCTTTATCAAACTTGACAATACTTGGATCAATCTTACTTTTATTAAGAACTGGTGCTTTTAATACAGTTTTACAATACTTAGATCAATTCTTTATCAAAGAAGTGCTGCTTTACAATAGATAGATACTTTACTAACTGCCTCGCCGTCCGCTATTCAAGTGAAGTCCGTTATTGGTTTTATTCCGTGGCCTTATTTGCGAAGGACTCCAATCGTTAATTTCTCATACTAGATATTACGATATTCCATACACTGCATCTCACATTTGCCATATAGACAAAGTGACTTAGTGCTGAACTATTTTCTTTTCGCTCGCCGCTACTAAGAAAATCCTTGTTAGTTTCCTTTCCTCCCTCATTAATGTGCTTAAATTCAGGGTGTAGTCCCATATGAGGTGAGGTTGTATAAAAAATTGAATTTTTTTTATATATTTTAACATAATAGCCCTGACAGACGACAGCGCTAATATGCATTAGCGGGCTTAAGTTACATTTATTTGCGCATTTGACCCATGTGAATGCAAGTTTGTAATGCACAAGAATTTCGTGCATTTGGCTGAATTTAGTAGGCAACATTGGTTAAAAATGACAGATTTTTGCTATTGTTTGACAGATGTCGCTTGAAATCTGCCGCCTTGTTTGTGTTTACAGCTTCAGAGGTAAACAGTTTTTATATTGCTAATTAAATTATGTGCAAGTATATTAACAAAAACAAATTTTAATATTTTTAGATGGCAGAAAATAAACAACGCACAGTTTGCTATCCATTTTTCCAATATTCTTCACTTTTTCACACACTTTCATTTCACTTTTTGTTTTAATAAATAAACAAATTTCACTATCAGCTGTCCAAATGCACAAGTCTGCCGTCTGTCACCATAAAATTTCAATGCGTATTAGCGTTGCTTAAGGCGCATTAATTTTGCTCGTCTGTCAGGGCTATAAAATCTTTTCATCCCAATTCAAATTATTAATATATTTATTTCATATTATTAAGATAGGACCTAGGGAATTTAGGTCTAGGCCACAAATAAAATATTAAACTTTCGGGAAATGTTTAGCTTGACCTGACGAGTAATCCTGTAAAATTTTGTGAGGATCGGAGCACTTTTTTAATTGTCAAATACAGCTTTTATTTACTATGATGATATTCTATTGTTTTACAACCCAAATTTGTGTTGATACATGCGTTGTGGGTATATATGTGTCATTATGAAACATACATATTTGCTTGATAAGACCCTGCGCAATTTTAGTGGAAATGACCAACCAATGGGAGGTGCTCTTATTCTTCTTGCTGGTGACTTCCGTCAAACTTTACTGGTTATTCCGCGTTCAACTCCCGCAGATGACCTAACGCTTGCCTGAAATCTTCATAACTGGTTGCTGGAGTTAGTTTCTATGGTTGTTTGTTTTAGTTACATATGTATCCCTTTTTTATACTCTCGCAACAATGTTGCTAAGGAGAGTATTATAGTTTTGTTCACATAACGGTTGTTTGTAAGTCCTAAAACTAAAAGAGTCAGATATAGAGTTATATATACCAAAGTGATCAGGGTGACGAGTAGAGTCGAAATCCGGATGTCTGTCTGTCCGTCCGTCCGTCCGTGTAAGCTGTAACTTGAGTAAAAATTGAGATATCATGATGAAACTTGGTACACGTATTCCTTGGCTCCATAAGAAGGTTAAATTCGAAGATGGGCAAAATCGGCCCACTGCCACGTCCACAAAATGGCGGAAACCGAAAACCTATAAAGTGTCATAACTAAGCCATAAATAGAGATATTAAAGTGAAATTTGGCACAAAGGATCGCATTAGGGAGGGGCATATTTGGACGTATCTTTTTTGGAAAAGTGGGCGTGGCCCCACCCCCTACTAAGTTTTTTGTACGTATTTCGGAAACTACTATAGCTATGTCAACCAAACTCTACAGAGTCGTTTTCTTCAGGCATTTCCATATACAGTTCAAAAATGGAAAAAATCGGATAATAACCACGCTCACCTCCCATACAAAGGTTATGTTGAAAATCACTAAAAGTGCGTTAACGGACTAACAAAAAACTGTTTCTAAATTTTATGGAAGGAATTGCAGAAGGAAGCTGCACCCAGGCTTTTTTTAAAAATTGAAAATGGGCGTGGCCTCGTCCACTTATGGACCAAAAACCATATCTCAGGAACTTCTAAACCTATTTCAATGAAATTCGGTATATAATATTTTCTTAACACCCTGATGACATGTACGAAATATAGGTGAAATCGGTTCACAACCACGCCTTCTTCCAATATAACGCAATTTTGAATTCCATCTGATGCCTTCTCTGTATAATATATACATACATTAGGAACCAATGATGATAGCGGAATAAAACATTACAAAAATACGGTATTTGAAAAATATGTAAATGACGTATAATGAAATCTCGATTATCACTTTATCATGCGAGAGTATAAAATGTTCGGTGACACCCAAACTTAGCCCTTCCTTACTTGTTTTATTTAAATTAAAGATTGGCAATTTTTTCGGAACCACTAACTCAGCGCTTTTTGTATTATTTGTTTTGTTTTGCGGGCACAATTCAACTTTATAGTAATAGATATAAAAATAAATATTCAAATTTTTACACAGTTCTAATTAACTTTTATTTCACTGTTATTTCACACCAGTAAACGCGACCGAAACGGTTTTCCAAATTTTATTTATTTATTTATTTAGTAAAGTCTATGAACAATGATTCTTACAGACTAATGAAAAACTAGGATGCATATTAGAATTCTAAAATAATAAAATTACAATAGCAAGAGTAGATAACTTAAACTAAAAAACGGAATTGAGGGTATTAATGAAGGATACCCTAGAGTGAGAAAAATCAAGTAGAACTTTCTCGGAGATCGAGTTAAACTCCCGCATAGCCCTCTTGAGGGGAGCATATTCAGCAAAATTAGTACTTTCCTTTTTGTAATAAAATGGCGAAATGGATCTGAGACAACGCTGGGGAGTATTGAAGTTGAGTTTCCCTAATAAGTAGGGACAGTCAATTTCCCCGTTAATTACATTGTAGACAAATGAAAGTGAGAGAACGGACCTTCGATTTTCCAGCGATTTAAGATGTAAAAGCAATAAACGCGATGTATACGATGGTATTGGGTCAACAAACTTTAAGGAGCGGAGAGCATATTTAAGAAAGATCTTTTGAACACGCTCGATCCTGTTAATTGACGATATGCAATATGGTCTCCAAATAAACACTGCATACTCCAAAATGGACCGCACAAAACATGTGTACAGTAATTTTAACGTGTAAGGGTCGGAAAAATTTGTAGAATTTCGACGGACAAAGCCAAGTACAGAAAAAGATTTTGAAGTGATATAGTTGATGTGATTACTGAAAGAAAATCTGTTGTCAAAGATTACCCCAAGATCTTTGATTTCAGTAACGCATTTTAGGACGCAATTAGAAATACTGTAGCTAGAAGATAATATGTTGCGTCCCCTACCATAGGAGATCTGTGAGCATTTATCTACATTCAGAAAAAGTTTCGATTTCAGGCACCAATTATGAAAAGTATCAATATCACATTGAAGTTTGAGTACATCTTGTGTGTTATTGATTAATGCAAAAATTTTTAAGTCATCTGCATATAACAGAAAGTTGGCGAAAGAGAAGCAACAGGAGATGTCATTGATAAACAGCACAAAGAGAAGTGGACCCAAGACGCTTCCTTGTGGGACTCCCGAAGACGCAGTGAATGAATCAGATGACACTCCATCAACAGTGACTACGCATCGTCTGTTTTGCAAATATGATTTAATCCACATCAAGAAGGCCGAGTGAAAGCCTAGTGATGATAATTTTTTAATTAGAATATTATGTGATACTTTATCAAAGGCTTTAGAGAAATCTGTGTAGACACAATCTACTTGAGATCCAGCGGAGAATGCAGACATACAATAATCACTAAAAACTGCTAAGTTTGACACAGTGGAGCGCCCAGGGACAAACCCATGCTGATTGACATTAATTATTGATTTTACTGCAAATTATAATTTATTTTTAACAGGACACTCAAAAATTTTCGAAATAGTAGAGAGTTTAGAAATAGGCCTGTAATTGCAGACATCATCCTTTCTACCACCTTTATGAATAGGGGTAATGCATGTCAATTCCAGTCAGAAATGAAATCCCCGGTGGCGAGAGACTTATTGAAGATAAGCATGAGAGGATATAATAAGGCAGTGCAATTTTTTATAAATACGGGCGGAAGCCCGTCCAAATACAATTTGGACGAGGACTTAATGTCACAAATAGCCTTAGCAATATCGTCCTGTGAAAGACACAGTGAGCCAAAATTTATGGATGGGAAGTTATCAGCTGAAAAAGTGGAACTAGTACCAGGATCATCTTGAACATAGTTCGATTTGAAAAATTCAGCGAACAAATTGGAGATTTCGACCGGAGTGCATGCCGACTTATCACCCCAGCGTAAAGCAGAGGGAATGGCCGAACACGCTCTTTTAGATTTTACAAAGTTCCAAAAGAACTTAGGGTTTGACTTAATTGTAGACTCCGTATTATTAATAAACCTTTTATAGAGGAACTTATCCAATTCATTAAACAGTTTTGTGTAGTGCTGATATTGAACAAAGGAAACATGAGATTTAGTTGAAGAGAATTTTCTAAAATATTTATTTCTAAGATTTTTTAGACGTTTAAGGTCCTTAGTGTACCAAGGCAACTTATATGGTTGTATGTGTTTGAGCGGGATATTATAGTGACAAAATTCCTGGATTGATTTCTTAAAAATGGAGAAACTATTAGCTGTATCAAGTCCCGATAGTAAATCATCCCATTTTATTTCAAAGAGCTCATTGTTGAGCCGTTCAAAGTCGCAAAATGCAAAATTAAAACCAAGCCCATCAATTGGTTTGACAGGGGCGAAAAGATAAGTATCCACCTCAAACGCTAGCGGTGAATGATGGATGGTGGCTGGAGTAATTGGAGAGAATCCATCAAGAATCCTAAATTTTAAATTATCACTAAGAAAGACTAGGTCAAGAAATCGATCGAGACTATTTGAATATGAGTTGATTTGAATCAGATTGAGACCAAGCAAGCTATCAATGAGAAATAACTCCTGAGAAGACGAAAAATTTGAAGGAATAAGAACAGGACTATAGGAACAACCAGACCAGACGATATTGCTTAGATTAAAGTCACCCAAAACACAAATATTATTCTCTTTCACCTTGTTTAATACCAGCGAGGAAATATTATTTGCGTGCAACTTGTACAACTCTAGCGGACTATTAGGAGGGATGTATGAGACTGCAATGAACAGAGCATCATTGACACAGATACATAGTTGGTCCATCTTCATTCTCAAGCATAATTAAACGAGGACGATATTTGCGATGAACTGCTAAGAGAACTCCACCCCCTCTTAGACAGCCAGTTTTTTCGTGATCTCTGTCCTTGCGGAAGACATAATAGAGATTTGAGTCAAAGTATTCGCTATCGAAATAACTAGAATTCAGCCAAGTCTCAACAATAACGATAATATCGAAATCCAAACGTGACGAAAAATTGCGAATAATATTTGATTTACACCTAATACCCGATAAATTTTGGTAGTAGACCTTAAGACAGGAGCAAGTTGAGGAAGGTGCAGAAAACGCATGAGTAGAATTGCGATTAACAGCCGCGTCAACTAATCTGCAGCGCTGTTTTCCCCTCGCTTTGGAAAAAACTTAAAGGGACGCAGCTTAATGTCAGAAGGCCACACTGAAGAGGAGAAAACAGCATTAAAAAAAGATGGGGACACACCTAGCTTAAAGTTTATCCTCTTAAGAATATTAACATCGGTATCTTTCTTAAGTAATTTATAACATAGAAGATGCTCTCTATCAACATTAGCATGTTTAACAACAAAAGATATAATATCTTCCTCAGTGACTGAGTTCTTAAAAGCAGATAAGTGAATCCATTTCTTGGGTATGACGACATCGAGATCAACATTGGCATTAACACCAATAACAGTTGAAGTGGCTGGGGACTTTTTGTTCTTAGTACTCACTTTTAACTTCAAATTTCTGTTAGCAGGAATTGAAGTAGAAGAGTTGTTTACAGAATCAACTGCGACAGAGTGAGCAGCATTGACAGCGACAGGTTGGCGAGCTGGTTTAGCAGCAGCTGTTGGATTGTTATTGGCTTTCGAGTGAGTGTTGATGTTCCTACCAACAGCGTCAGCATATGTATTGACATTATTATTAATAGCAGCAATAGAGCGAGCGGAGCAAGCAGCAGACGGAGCAGCCGAGAGTGCTTTCGAAGTAGCGAGAGCAAGATAATCCATACTCACACAATCAGTGGGAGCAGAAACAACAACTTTCGGCGACGGAGCATTTGTACTCGCAATAGTCGTAGAAGTAGAGATAGAGTTTGCAGTAGTTGAAGCTGCAGAGAGTACCTTCATTGTAGCGGGAGCGAGATAGTTCTCACACACGTTATCAGCAGGAACAGTGGTGTTAGACGGAGCAGCGATTGTGGAGTCACTGGTAACAACAGCAGTCGCAGCAGTGAGAGTGGGGTTGGCAGCAGAGAAATTGACATTGTCGGACAATTTCTTATGCACAGTACAGATCTCTGATTTGAGTTCGTTAAGCATAGCGATTAACGATTTACGATCATCACATAATTGCTGTATTAACGCGAGCGCCTTCGTTTGTTCACTTCTCAGTGAACTTACTTCCCGTAAAAGAGAATTAAGCACTACATTTTCTTTGTTATGATTGTTATGCTCCAACAAAGGTTCAGCTATTTCACTATTCGATTGTTCAGAATTTTGTTGTTGCGAACTTAAATTATAAGTGCATTGAACTTCGCGCACTGATGGCGACGCAGGCGGCGAGCGAATGGAATTTCTCCGAACTACCGCGCAGGCTTTACAATAAAAGGCATTTTTAGATTTCACCAAGAAATCTACATCAGCCTGTGATAGATTCACGCACGACAAGTGAAATATTTGATTGCATTTATGGCAACCAATCTTGGGCTGAGCACGGTCAACTCTATGCCCGCAAACACACGGCATTAATAGCGATAAAATAAAAAAACGCGGAGCAGAAAAAAATACGTCAGTACACGGCGACGACTCACTGCATTTTTTGTTTTTGATGAAAATTCCAATAGTTGGCGAAACGTACAGATGTATCGGAGGCGGGCATAGAAAACGAATTGTGATCCACCCCGATCTAACCAATCCTTTTTTATCGGTTAGGTGGTGAAAACGATAACGATGATGATGTAGGTTGTATGCTGAATGTTGTGTTGTATGATGAGTGTGAGTTGTGTGATGAGTGTGAGTGGTGTGATGAATGTTATGTTGTGTGGAGGGGCGAGATGCCATGAAGTCGCATAAACATCCCGGCCCCCCTAGGCGAATTAATTGCCTAGAAGTCGCTGCAGTTTCTGTAGGGTACTCAGTACTGACACGACCCGTCGGACATGCACTCCAACGTAGCGTGCGTGTCTGCCAAGCATGTCATGCAGTGGCCGTGGGCTCTAGAGATCTGTTGGCGCTGAGCGGGCGTCATCGTCTTGAAAATTGTGCACTTTTTTAAGGCATGGGGTCAATGGCATAGGCTGCATCGAGGCGGTACATACTCCTCGAACTGCTCCTCGCCCGCTTCCCTCACTGGTTGACCGGATGATTGGTTGGGCGGGCTTATGCCTTGTTGCCTCCTTGGTGCGGCGATGGGTGCAGCGGATGCTGCATTTGCATTAATTGCGGACCTCACCGACTGGGGGTTATTGCGGGTTTCCTCTACGTCCATTCCTAGTGGAATAGGAATATGTATATTAAACATGGTTTTGATAGTAGTATGAAGTATGCTACTCATTATATGTGTATATGTGTACTATATATATATATAGATGTATGTATTTATGTCTTTATATGACACTTTTATTATATGTATTATATATTATTTATAGATATATGGATTTTATTGTTTATTATTAATCGCGTTCATTATGTTTTTGGTATGTACGTACGGATTGTAAAACCGTGTATTTTTAATTAATTATTGTTTGATTTTATGCATGCGTTTGCGTTCGCTTGTTTTCGGTGATCGGTTCTTCGGTATTTGGAAGAAAACACAATTTCACTAGTGGTCGAGTTACTAGGCGAGCTTGTGTTCTTACATCTACTACTCTTACATGACCATCTCGTCCCCGATGTACCTTTTCGATGCGACCTAGTCGCCATTCGGTTGGGGAAGGCATTCGTCCTGTATGATGACGCATTCGCCTGATGGAGAATCTTGATTCTTTGTCATCGATTTATTAAACTGAGTGAGTCTCCTTCTGTCTCAGGTATGGCGAGAAGAGGAGCTCCTCTGAGGAAGTGTCCAGGTGTAAGAGCTGTGAAATCGCAGGGATCTTGCGAGAGTGGTGATATAGGTCTTGAATTTAATACGGCTTCGATACGAGTGAGTAGTGTAGTAAACTCCTCATAACTGAATTTATGATTACCAGCCGTTTTCTTTAAATGGGACTTAAAGCTTTTTACTGCTGATTCCCAAAGTCCACCCATGTGTGGAGAACATGGAAGTATAAATTGCCAATCGATCCCTTGAGGTGCATATTTTTAACTATTTCAGGGGATACTTCTTTCATAAAGTTTATGAACTCTTTCTCGGTGGCTCTTTGAGCTCCGATAAAGTTTTTCCCATTGTCGCTCATAACCTTTGAGGGAAATCCGCGTCGTCCGACAAAGCGTGCAAATGCTGCTAGGAAAGCCGCAGTTGTCAGATCTGAACGAAGCTCGAGGTGTACTGCCTTTGTCGTAAAACATACAAAAACAACCACATACCGTTTTCTAAAGGAAGAAGATCTTAACATCGAGGCCTTTACCTGGAAAGGTCCAGCAAAATCAACCCCAGTAATAGTAAAAGGTAGAGCATAATTGCAGCGTTCAGGTGGTAAAGCTGCCATGATCTGCGTACGCGTTATGTTTGTACAAGGTATATTACACATAAAAATCGTCTTTTTAAGTTGTGGCTTGAGTCGCGGTATATAAAATTCGTGTCGGACCATTTGCTGCATCAAGCGATGCTCACCATGTAGTGTAAGTTGGTGAAGATATATTAAGAATAAATGAGTAAAGCGGGATTTCTCAGGTATAATAATGGGATGCCGTTCGTTGTAACTGAGGCTGGAATTCGCTACTCTTCCATTTGCCCTTATTAATCCCTTAGCGTCCAAGAATGGATTTAAGACGAGAAGAGAGCTTCCCTTTTCGAGTGGTCGTCTTTCGACCAACTTTGCTTTCTCTCGACTGAAATAGCGAGTTTGGGTGTAGGTAATGAGACTAACTTTGGCATGTTGCAAA
Source organism: Bactrocera neohumeralis (assembly GCF_024586455.1). NCBI lineage: Eukaryota > Metazoa > Arthropoda > Insecta > Diptera > Tephritidae > Bactrocera > Bactrocera neohumeralis. Next base: position 4,997 of record NW_026089843.1, on the reverse strand, counting down.
TCGGTATGCGTTAGTTGTACGCAAGGATCATTTGGTATCCCTTTCATTTTTTGTTTCAGTCTTTCGGTGAATTTGTGCATGTAAGCGACTACTCTTAGTGCTCTAGGAAATGAAGAAAATCGGTGGAGAATATCATCCTCTTCTGGAGTGATATGAAAATTTTCAATTTTCCGACTTTCCGACGGTATTATATTACGAGCGGGAGACTTTGGCCTGAATTCTTGTGATTCTGTTAGCCATGTTGGACCATTCCACCAGAGAGTAATGCTGGTGAGGTGCAGTGGCTTGCAACCTCTTGTCCCAAGATCCGCTGGGTTATCTGCACTTGCAACATGTTGCCATTTTGCTGGGCCAACTAAGTCCAAGATTTGAGATATTCGGTTAGATACATAGGTCTTCCAGCAATAGGGTGGTTTTTCTAACCACGCTAAAACGATTTCTGAGTCTGACCAAAGATACGTTTTGTGATCGGTTAATTTCAGATGGGTTTGAACTATTGAAATTAATTTTGCTAACAGAAGAGCACCATTTAGTTCAAGCCGTGGCAGGCTTAGTGTCTTCAAAGGTGCAACTTTGGCTTTGGCTACCAAGAGGTGTGCAGATATTTTGTTATCGTACTGAGTGCGTATGTAGACTGTTGGGCAATAAGCCTTCTCAGAGGCATCACAGAAACCGTGTAATTCTGTGTTAATGTTAGAGTGAAATTTACCCATCGAGGGATTCGAATTTCAGAAATAGTATGCAAATTGTTAGCAAATTGTACCCAATTTGTTAAACGTACAGGATTTACCTGTTCATCCCATTCAGTGCCATCTTTCCAGAATTCTTGAATGAGGATTTTTGCTTGAATCATTATTGGCGAAAGCCATCCTGCGGGGTTGAAAAGTTTTGCCACAGAGAGTATTTGGCGTTTTGTACTGGCGGGCATTGCAGATATTGACTCAATTGTATATGAGAATTGATATGTTATCGCATTCCATTGAATCCCTAGGGTTTTTGTTGTACTGGCCGTTTCAAATTTAAGGAAATTTGTATCTAATAAGTCTTTCTTTTTTATGTATTTTATTATTTCGGGATGATTTGATATAATTTTCTTTAAGGGGAATCCCGCTGAATTTAGTGCGTTGATCACTTGAGATAGTGTTAAAATATCATTAGTAAACTCGGTACGCTTAATACTCACGTCTACCGACACTCACCTTTGTTGGGAACTTATAGCGAACGTGGATGTGATGCGTGATGCTTGATGCGTGTATGCGCGCGGTTGAAGAACAAAAAAGTGCCGGTCGCCGTCCGTCGGTCCCTTTTGTTAATTATGTCCGATGTCCTCGTGTGTGGTGTATGATGCAGGTGTGTTGAGTGTGAGGTGTGGATGATGAATATGGTGTATGTAGGTGTGAAGATGTGGTGTGTGAAGATGTGGTGTGTTGTGTTAGAATTAGAGGGGGCGCAGAAGCTCATTTAACCATCCAGGCCCCCCTAAACGATGGTTTAGCCCAAAAGACGCTGCAACTGTTGCAGCGTTGCCACAACACTGCTCAGCCCCGTAGACCGACGAGGTGGTGGCCCAGGCTGTCGACGCCGCAATGAAGTTCCGCTTCGTTGGGGTGCGCCACGAGATGCGGGTTGGAATCGGGGTATGCGGCCGCGATGGATGGCTGGCCGAGTCAATTCACGTGCTGCGCTACGATGTAGCAGCGTGTGATGCGGGCTGTGGCATATTTGGCACAGCCCTCGTGACTCACACGCTGCAGACACATGTGTATGTGACAGGCAATTCCGGCAGTGCCCGTGGGCCTGGGCAACTTGCTGCCGTTGCACGGGTCGCATACCCCGAAATATGCCACAGTGGTGCAGGCGATGTGGGCGCCGGCAGATGGGGCACCTTAGGGTCTTCAACGTCCGTGATGGGTGTGATGGTGGCCGAGTGCCACCGCGAGGTGCGGCTTGAAGGACCGCTGCAGGCACGGTTGCCGGTACAGGGGGCGGAGTGGTTGCCGGTGCAGTTGCCGACGTTGTTGCAACCACAGTTCGGGGCGCTGGTGAGGGCACGGTACGTGGCGCATTGGTAGCCCGAGCGGTCGGCGTGGTTGTAACTGGCGTATCTACCTCCATAGTAATCTGTATAGAGAAGATTATTTGTTATAAATTTATCGTACAGTGAGATATGAGCCATCGTGCCACGATATGTGGCATGAATGGGTCGTCGTATTGATCGACCATTTTTTGTTAGTTTTCTTTACGGTTTGTTATCTTTATTTACGGTTTGTTATTTTCGGACGGTTGTTATTTTTTAACGGGTTGTTAGTTGCGTACTTTCTCGTGTTTTATTGGTTTCATTTGGTTCGTTTATTGTGTGGCGATAATACCGATTTATTTATGAGGTGTTCGGATTCGCGATCATCGGAAGTTGGCAGAAAGCATAGCTTCACGAGCGGTCGGGTTAGTGTTCCGTTTTGCGTACGGAGATCCACGACTCGTATGTGACCGTCGGAGCCATAATGTAGCTTTTCTATGCGGCCAAGCCGCCACTCGGTGGGGGGTAGACAATCATCGTGAATGAGGACACAGTCTCCAAGTTTAGGCGCTTGTTCAGGAGTCTTCCAGCGGTATCTTTTGTGGAGATCCTTTATGTATTCGTTCTTCCATCGGCGACTGAAATCATGATGGAGAATCTTAATTCGTTCCCATCGATTTAATAGGGATAGCGACTCCACGCCTGGCTCAGGAATGGCCAGGATGGGTGCTCCCTTTAGAAAATGCCCTGGAGTTAAGGCGGTGAGATCTGAGGGGTCTTGCGATAGTACTGTGAGTGGCCGTGAATTGAGAACGGCTTCAATTCGATTTAATAACGTCGTGAACTCTTCGTAATTGAATTTATAATTTCCAGCTACCCGTTTGAAATGGGATTTGAAGCTTTTTACAGCTGATTCCCATAAACCGCCCATATGAGGAGCGCTTGGGGGTATAAATTGCCAATTGATACCTTGAGGGGCGTACTTTTGTACGATGTCGGGTGACACTTGTTTTTAAAAATCCACAAATTGCTTTTCTGTGGCTCGTTGAGCTCCGATAAAGGTTTTGCCATTATCGCTCATGATTTTTGATGGGTAGCCACGTCGAGCGACGAAGCGAGCAAATGCCGCGAGAAAAGCCTCCGTCGTCAGATTACTACACAGCTCAAGGTGTACTGCCTTTGTCGTGAAACATACAAAGACAGCCACATAGCCTTTCATGAGAGTGGGAGACCTTAACATGGACGCCTTTACCTGGAAAGGCCCAGCAAAATCAACACCTGTTGTGGTGAAAGGCAGAGCGAAATTGCAGCGTTCCGGTGGAAGTGCTGCCATAATCTGCGTTCGCATCTTCTGCTTGTGCATAGTGCAAATCTTGCACGTGAAGATGCACTTCTTGATTTGCGGCTTAAGACGGGGGATATAATACTCCTGGCGTACCATCTGTTGCATGAGACGATGTTCGGCGTGTAGCATTAAGATGTGGATGTAATGGAGGAATAATGTGGCAAATGGTGACCTCTCTGGAATTATTATGGGGTGGCGTTCATTGTATGTCAGGCTCGAATTAGCAAGCCGACCATTGGCACGAAGCAGACCTTTCGTGTCCAGAAATGGGTTGAGGACTAAGAGTGAGCTCTTTTTATCAATTGGCTTCGATTCTCTTAGTAGCGATATATCGCGGCTGAAATAGCGCGTTTGTGTATATGTTATTAGTGCGACCTTTGCCTTTTGTAACTCTAGGTGCGTCACTGTGTTGCATGGGAAATTATGTGATCCCTTCACTTTGCTTTTGAGTTGTTCTATAAATTTGAACATATAAGCAACTACTCTGAGAGCTCTTGGAAACGATGAAAATCGTTCAAGGATGTCGGCCTCATCCAATATTGTGTGAAAGGTGGCGATTTTTCGACCTTCTGGTGCGATAATGTTGCGCATGGGGGATTGTGGCCAAGAATCAGGAGATTCTATCAACCATCGGGGGCCATTCCACCAGAGGGTGGTGGTGGCAAGGTGCAGTGGCTTGCACCCTCTTGTACCTAGATCGGCAGGATTGTCAGCACTGGCTACGTGACGCCAAGTGGCTGATCCCACTAGGTCAAGTATTTGAGACGTTCGGTTAGAAATATACGTCTTCCATGCATGTGGTGGTTTTTCCAACCAGGCTAGTACAATTTCAGAATCGGACCACATATATAGTTTGCATTTCGTCATATTTAAATGCATTTGCACCATGGCTACTAATTTTGACAGTAGTAGTGCGCCACATAACTCAAGTCGTGGGAGACTTATAGTTTTTAAAGGTGCCACCTTAGCTTTTGCTACTAATAAGTGGCTTGTGGTCGTGGTGTCACTTTGCGTGCGCACATAGATAGTAGCGCAGTATGCCTTTTCTGAGGCGTCACAAAAGCCATGTAATTCGACTTTGTGTTCGGGGGAGTAGTTTACCCATCGTGGAATTTGTATCTGAGAAATATCATTCAGATTGTTTGCGAACTGGGACCATTTTTCTAAGCGAAGAGGTTTCACTTGTTCGTCCCAGTCGGTTCCATCTAGCCATAATTCTTGTATTAAGATTTTCGCTTGGATCATAATTGGCGAAAGCCATCCTGCGGGGTCGAAAAGTTTTGCCACCGAGGATAAAATCTGTCTTTTCGTTATGGCTGATAATGCGGATATGGACTCTGTCGTGTATGAGAACTGGTCCGATATCGCATTCCATTGGATGCCTAATGTTTTTGTTGTACTTTCCTTTTCGAATATAAGGAAATTAGTGTCCAACAAATTTTCGTTTGGAATATTTTTGATTATATTTGGGTGATTTGCCGTAATCTTTTTTAATGGAAACCCTGCGGAATTTAAAAGGAGTAGTATTTACCGTTGACGATTTTCTCCCCAAGTTACTTCCTCCATGTGATCCAAATGGAGGTATTCTTCTAACACACCATCATATTTGATTTGAGTTTTTTTAATTTCTTTTCC
>NW_026089842.1:0-30214 GCF_024586455.1 Bactrocera neohumeralis | reverse complement strand
ACGAGGATGGGGGGCCCGGGGAGCGGGAAGGAGGGCTGGTCCTCAGGCGCAACGAAGAGAAAGTTCTCTTCTTGTTGACAAGCCAACGACAAGGCTGGAGGCGCTGGAGCAAGAGCTCCTGGACGACGATTTCCTCTTCTTTTCCCCCCGCCGTCCTTGGCGGTGCGGCCGCAGACGACGTCGTGGGGGGCACGACGCCATCGGACTTGGGCGCCACAAACGTTGACGCCCGCCAACGCGAGGACCGACGCCTTCAGAAGGAAAAAAAAAGACCGCTACGTGCCCGGGCAGCAGATTGTGCCGCCCGGTCTGACCCGCTACCGCGTGGAGGTCCAGTACCAGGGAAGCGACTTCGACGGGTGGTTCAAGAGCTCTACCCGGCGATGGGAGGTGGTGGAGAGGCTGCCCGATGGCACGACGCGGCGGCGCCCCGCGAGGCCAAGTGAGACTGGCGGCTCCGACAGCAACCTCTACGGCGTCGCGGGGGAGGCGGCACAGACGCGCCACCACGCACGAACGATTCTGGAGGACGCCCTCGCGGTGGCACTTGATGTGCCGAGCGTGTCCGTGGTCGCCGCCGTCATCCCGAAACGGGTGTGTCGGTCCGTCGACTCACCTGCCACGTTGACCTCCCGAGTGAGATTGAAATGCAGCCGAGGACCATTCTTCAGCGCGCCACCCTCTGGTTACAGTCACACCAGCAGCCGCTCGCCATCCTCGCCTGTCACCCGTGCAAGAACCAGGACTTCCACGCTCGACACTCTGGCGTCCGTCGCGTGTATTGCTACCGCATCTTGAACCGCGTCGCGCCGCCCCTCTTCGACGCCGGGTTTCAGTGGCACGTCGACCGACACCTCGACGTCGCACGCATGAAGCGCTTTGCGCCGCGATGGAAGGCACGCACGACTACGGATACTTTGCCGATCCGAAAATGGCGAACGCACTGCGGCGGGCGGCGGTCAGCCGCACCGGCACGATCGAGTCCGCGGCGACTTTTGCGGAGGAGCACGAGGCGCCAACGGTGACAGGCCGCGCTCCGTGGGAGAAGGAACCAGCCCCCAAGGTGGACGTTGATCGCGGGCTCACCCACCTCGAACGTGCTGGCGCGCTGCCGACCTACAACGCGTACGGCCAAAGGTTCTCACCTACGACGCGAAGCCGCGCAGTACTGGAAGGCGCGCACCAACCTCCGACGGTCCGCACGATCGACAAGATTGACGTCGTGCGGCAGGAGGACGAGGTGCTCCTCTGGTTCGTCGGGCAGTCCTTTCTGCGCATCAGATCCGCAACATGGTGAGCGTGCTTAAGGCCAGCGGGCACGGACTCTGGGACGAGTTCGAGCTGCAGCACGCTTTTAACAGCGGTTTTGAAGTCTCACGAAAGACGTTTCAGCGGGAGCGCTTGCCGCCGGCGCCGGTCCACGGCCTCACGCTCTGGGATGTAGAATACCCCAAGCAGCATCGCGATGACTTTGTGCCTTTTGTGGACTCTGGCCCTTACGAAGAGGTGGACATCTCCGCGGTCAACTAGAAGAAAAAAGGAAAGAGAAGAGAAGGAAACCAGAAGGGTAAAGGAAATCGACAGAAGCTTCTCCTCTTCTCTCTCTCTCTTTCTCCTGTCGTCTTCTTTTTTTGTGTGTGTTGTTCTTTGTTTTGGTTTCATATTTCTAGCCACGTCATGGTTGTCGATGGCGATGATCAGGGTCGCTTGTGACAAGGGTGTGTGTGGTGCCATTGTTATTATTTTCCCTCTCACAGATTCCGCGTTTAACTCCCCTTTCTGTCCAAAAAAAAAAAAAAAATGAAGTGACCCGTTACCTGTTTGTGTGTGTGTGAGAGAGAGAGAAGAGAGAAAAGGAGGGAGGAGGGTAGTGGAGGAAACTGCGTCGAATCCAACCGTTTCGAGCGTTTTTCCATGCTCTTCTCGCCAATGGTCAGAAAGCAGGACCACTACGAGGCTATCACACACACACACACACAATACAAAAAAAAAAAAAGAAGTGCTCCACACGTAAACATACTCTCACTGTTTCTCTCCCTCTCTCTTGCCTTGCACCTTTTCTTTAGTAGTAAGTTCATTTGCTTTTTTTTTTTTTTTTTTAAGAAGGAGGAAGAGAGAAAAAAAAAAATTCTCTACTTCATACAGCTTCACACTCTTTTTTTTTTTTGCTTTTTCATTGTGAGCGTGTGTGTGTGTGTGTGTGTGTGTGTGACTTCACACGTTTCTTCTCTTTCACACTCTCCGCAGCAGCATTTGTTCATCAAGATGTACAAGGCGCATAGCAAGGACATTAATCGCAACAAGAGCTTCCACCCGCTGACCTTTGCGAATCTCTCGAAGGTGGAGCGGCTGAAGGAGCAAGCGGCCGCGAAGGAGGAGGCGCAGGCCAAGCGGTTGCAGGAGCTCCAGACGGATCAGGAGGAGAGACGGTATGGCGAGCTCGTCGCGGCGGGTCTCGGCGCTGACGCCGGAGGTCAACGACATCTTCTTCCCGTAAAGCGCATCTTTGCTGCAGAATATGAAAAGGAGGACGCACAAGAGACCGCAACGGAGAACGTGCAAGTGCGACGACGGCCTCCCCCGCTCCTCCTCTTTTCTTCTTCTTCCCCCTCTGAGGTGAAGAAGGTGTCCAGTTTTCTGTCTAAGTTTCACTGCGAACCGGCAAGCGGGAGCGGCCGAGCAAAGGGACTTCTTCGCTGCACCCTCCAGCCAAGCGCGAGCGGGAGCACAAGACGACAGCGGCCTCGTTCACACAGAGGGAAAGACGGCTCGCATGGAAGGAACGTGCACCACTACCTCCACCTCCACGACCATCACTGGCTACGTCACCACCTCCGAGGCGGCCCGCCTCCGTAAGGAATATGAACTCTCCGGAAGCAAAAGGTGGACCCTCTACGAAAGGTGCAGGCACATCAGAATCGGACCGTCGCGGCAGCGGCGGCGGCGAAGCAGCGGCAGCAGCAGCAGCAACAGCAAAACACCGGCGACAAGTCCACGGAGGAGAGCGCCATTCGAGAAAGAATTCGAAAAATGATGGAAATGAACAAGAAACGGTAGTTGAGCTAGTTTAAACGAAAAAAAAAAAAACTGCTTTGGTTGCTTTTGTTTTTTTTTTCTTCTCTTTCGTGTTTTTTTTTCCTTTTTTTTTTTTCTTCTTTTTTTGTTTTATGGACACCGCACACACCTTTTTTTTTTTTTTCTGTACTGTCAAACCTTCACTACACAAAAAAAAAAAACGACAAGGCCGAATGCGTTTTTGCAAGGATGTATGCACACTTCCCCCTCTAGTGGACGGGAGATGAGCTGCGTTCTCTTTTTTTTTGTCTTGCGATCAAGACCTCTCTGCCTCTTTCCTTCCTCTCTCTTTTTCTTCCAAAACTCTTCAGTTCTTTTCAAGTACTTTGTTAGCACATTCATAACTTTTTTTTCTAAAAAAAGACCCGTTCCTTTTGAATCCTTTTCGCCTCTCTTTTTTTTTTTTAAAGGTTTATCCGCAGTAGAGGCTTTTATAGGACACGCGACACGCGCACAGTACACCCCCCCCCCTCCCCCCTTTCCCTTTTTTTTCACACACACACACACATACACACGCAAAAGGCAAGAAAGAAAGAAAGAAAGAAAGATGCCAACTCTTGCCGCCACGTGCAACCACCTCTTTGCTCTCATGGAGAAGCGGTACAAGCCGGTCGACTTTGAAAACATCTGCCTCGACTTCGGCATCGAGGTGGACGAGTTAACGACCGAGCGGGAAATGTATCTTCGCGAGCACCGCAAGGCGGTGGGCAATCCAGAGTTGGAGGAGGCGCACGCCGCTATCGCCGGAGAGCTGTCGAACGAGGCGCTCTACAAGATTGACATGCCCGCGAACCGATACGACCTGCTTTCGACGGAAGGCATGGCCATCGCGCTCAAGATCTTTTTAGGCTCTATGAAGCTCCCCGCGTACCGCGTGCTGAACCAGGCGAATCCGCTCTACAAGATGAAGGTGGAGAAGAGCGTAAGGGGTGTGCGCGACTACATGGTCTGCGCGGTGTTGAAGGACATCACTTTTAATAAATACAGCTACAAGAGCTTCATCGACTTCCAGGACAAGCTGCACCTTGGTCTTGCCCGCCGCCGCACCCTCGCCTCCGTTGGCACGCACGATCTCGACAAGCTCGGTGGCAATCCCACCAACTTCCTCTACGCGCGCGGCCGCGGACGAGATTCCAGTTCATCCCGCTGCGGCAGACCAAAGTCCTGAACTGTGCCGGCGACGGCCTCACCGCGTACTACGCCGAGGACCGCCACATCAACAAGTACGTCCCGATTATCGCAGACATGCCGAATTATCCACTTGTCATGGACGGGGACGGCGCCCGGGTCCTCTCTCCCGCCCGTCATCAACTCGGACCTCTCGCACATGGATGAGGGCACCCGCAATGTGCTGATTGAGTGCACCGCGACGGACCACTACCGAGCGCAGGTGTTGGTCAATCAGTTGGTCTGCGCCTTCTCTGGCTACTGCGCGCAACCGTTCACGGTGGAGGCGGTCTCAGTGGAGTACGAGGCGCGCCGCGCCGGATGGCACGCAGACAGAGGTCTGTCCCAAGATGGACCGACGGAGGTCACCGTGAACTTGAAGCACCTCAACGAACGCATTGGTGTGCAGATGAAGAACACGCAGGAGGTGGCCAACCACCTGAAGAAGATGATGTACAAGGTGAAGGAGGTCAAGGGCGACGACATCACCGTCGAGGTGCCGTGCGTCCGCAGCGATGTGATTGGCGTGTCCGACGTGCTCGAAGACGTCGCTATCGGCTACGGCTACAACAACATCCAACATCAGGAGTGCACGACGCACGGCGATGTCACGCAGAGCCCTGTCAGCAAAGAGGGCCACCTCATCCGCATCGAGATGGCCAACGCCGGCTACGTCGAGCTGCTCACCTTCTCTCTCTGCTCCCGTGACGAGGCGTTTGCTAACTTGGGTCGCGTGGACGACGACGTCGCCGCACACCTGGCGAACCCGCAGACGGTGGAGTTTCAGGTCTGTCGCCCCTCGCTGATGCCGGGGCTCTTGAAGACGATGAGCGCGAACAAGTCCCCAACCGCTTCCGCGGCGCTACTTTGAGTGCGCCGATGTCGTTTGATCGACAACGAGAAGAACTTTCCACCGATGCTGGAGCCCAAGGAGACGGACGGCTACCCGAGCCCTGGCGCGCGTAGCCAACGCCACCTCGCCGCCATCCATAGCAGCAGCAACAGCAGCAGCTTCGAGCAAATCCACGCCCTCACCGAGTACGCGCTCATGAAGCTTGGCGTGCTGCGCAAAGGGACAGAGCCAGCCCACCACACGGGCTACACGTACACCCTCGAAAAGGGCTTCGACGGCGCCTTCTTCCCCGGCCGTGCGATGGACGTGTTTGTGCATCAGAACGGGAAGCAGGCAAAGATTGGCTGCCTCGGCGTCATTCATCCAAACACGCTTAAGGCGTACGACATCCCTAATCCTTGCTCCTTTATGGAGATTAATATGCAGTTTCTGTGCGTTCCTGTGTAAGCGCGGCTCCGTCCGACTGAAAAGCACACACACAGAGAGAGGGAGACATGCACACACATGCACACACACACATGCACGCCGTTCAAGAAGAAGAAAGAAAAAAACAAGACAATGCTATACAAAGGTGAAAGAAAGAGTGAAGAAGGAAGACTAAAGGGTGAAGAGTGAAGAAGAGAGAGAGAAGAGGTTGAAAAGGGGAGAAAAAAAAAAACGGGCGGAACCGATGCATTCAACTGCGTTTTTTTTTTGACTTTTCCCCTCTTTCTCCTCTCCCCTTTCCCTGTTGGGATGAATTTCCTTCTGCTTGGAAGTCTCGCGGTCAATTCAATGTTCGCTCGCTGCCTCTCGAGTCCTCTACTTGTCAGTCTTTCCCCTTCTCTCTCTTTTTTTCTTTCTTTTTCTTCTTGCTCTCCTCATCCTCTTCCGCTTCTACGTTCTTTCTCTCCCCCTCCCCCATTTTTTTGTGTGTGTGTGTTCTTCTTTGTCTTTATCCTCTTCTTTTTTTTTGTTTCTTGTATTTCTTCTTTTTTTGTTGTTGTTTACTTTAAAATGCAAGGGCACTCAGCGGTGCAACGCGTTCCCTTTTGTTGTCTTTTTTCTCTCATTTTTAGGAAAAAAAAGGCTGTCATCTTCGTTGTTCTTTGTTTTTTGTTTGTTTGTGTTTTTTACCTTAACGTGCTTCAATTCATTTCTTTTTTTTTTTTGTTTGTGTTTTTGTTATTAACACTTCTGCGGTTCTCTCGTCTCGATCTTTGTTGTTTCTGTTCAATCTTCTCACTAACTTCTTAAAAACACACACACACACACACACAGAGAGAGAAGAAAAAAAAAGAAAACAGTAAGAACAGAATTTTCCGGCAGCGAAAAAAAAACAAAAAAAATTATTCGCAAAATAGAGAAAAAAGAAACGTTAACACAGCTGCAGTACAGACGGTGGTCCGATGCCGTTAGCGGAGTTTCCGATCGGTGCATGGCTAAAGGGAAAAAAAAAATGTAAATAAATAAAAAGGAGAGAGAGACGCATGCACCTCCTCTCCCCCCCCCCCCCCCCCTTCTGTACGCAACTTTTTCACACTCGATTCTTCTCTTTCACTCTCCCTTTCTCTCTCTCTCTCTCTCTGCTTTGTGATGTTGTAGTTGGAAAAAAAAAAAAAAACATCGACGCGGTGGAAGGCGCGTCATTGTTTTGCCTGTCAATTGCTTTTGCTTTTACGGAGTGCGTGAACCCGACCTCGCCAATTCTTTTTTTTTTCTGATAGTGAAAAAGGGAAAAGAGGCGCAGGCCCATCACTCCGCGGAACGCACCACACACGCATAAAAGGGCAAAACTGAAAAGGAAAAAAAAGAAACATATCCACATCAATACGGCAGGTCGTTCGTATCGAAAAGAAAAAAAAAGTAATCAAAAGGTCTTTTCTTTTTGTTTTTTTTTTTTAATCATCATCATCATCATCTTTCTGTTTTCCTCTGTACAACGCGCTCGCTTTTTTTTTCTTGGTTTCATAGAATTCCCTTTTTTTTTTTTTTTTCACACCACTCTTTTTTCTTAGCTTTTTTTGTGTGTGTGTGTGTGTGGTGTGTGAGTTTGTGTTTGTCCTGTATCATTTTTTTTTTCTTCAGTTGTCTTTTTTTTCTCTTCTTTCTCCCTTTTTTTTGTGTGTGTTCGACAAACACACTTGCAAGAGTGGACGAGGGAAACGGAGGAGGAACTGAAACGAGAGAAAAAAAAGGAAAGCACACATACACCTATTTATAGAAAACAATGTTTTGTCCACTTCGTGCTCGGCAAAGGAAGACCGTGGCGTCTTCGATCATCCGTCTCTTCCGTCCTTTTCTTCTCCTCCTTCTCTTCTTCTTGTAGCCTCGCATCGATCTCTCCGGGAGCTTCTGCCCGCACGTTTGCCACCTGCCGCCGCCTTTACGGCAACCAACAACAACAACAACGACAAACAACAACTTCTCTTCTTCTTTCTTCTCGTCCTGCGCGAATCACAAGGCGGGTCTCTTCAGAACGGTGGGAGCGGCGACAGCAGTGGCGACAGTTGTGGAGCCAAAGCGGTTTGCACATACACTTTCCGGAGTTGCAGACGCCGGTCGACGCGGAGGAGAGTTCGTCCACTTCAGTCACCGACGTGGCAAACGCATCGTCACGATCTTGTCCGATCGTCCGTCCTCATCATCATCGCTCTTCGACTTCGCGCTGCCTGCGAGCGTTATGGAGTGTCGACGGCGCGGCTGGAGCAGCGCGACGCAGCCGACGAGGCGGCTGCCGCGACTGGCAAACTTGTACGTGCTGGATGCACGCGCGGTCTTGGTCGTCCGGTGAAAGAGACGCTCGAGCGATTGGTTGTTGGTCTCGCCGAGTTGCAGACGGAGGAGCGCACAAAGGCGCAGGTCGCGGCGGAGGGAGGAGGGAGGTCGCGGAGGAGGCGGACGAGGAGGGCTTCCTTCTTGTTGACCGCAAGCTCATGCTAGCTCCGCTCGTGATAGTGGTGAAGTCCAAACAGTCGCCAAAAAAAGCAATAGAGCTGCAAACCGAGCTTGAAGACCTCCTGGTCTTCGCGGTCCTCTCACCCGCCACGCGCGTCGTCGTGTTGGATAAGGAGCACAGCAAACGAGTGAGTCGCATCATTCCCCCGCAGAGTTCCTCCACCGCCGTCCTTCCGCCTGGCTTTACGCCTGGGAAGCTCCAAACGTTGCAAGTCCCTGCCGCTGCCCCTGCCGCTGCCGCCGATACCGCCGCTGCCGATGCAGTGAAGGCCACCATCGCTGCAACCACAACAGCAGCGCCGGTTCACACGCACCTTGAGCAAAAACAGTCGGAGGAGAACATGGAGGCGGATGAAGAGGAATACGAAGAAGTGGTGGAGGAGGTGGAAGTGGACGAGGAGGAGGAGAGCGGCGGCAATGGCGATGGACTCAACGGCGTCGCCGACCCTGTCGACCTCGTTGCAGAGAGAGACGCCGAAAGCGCTCTTACGGCTGCGCCTTTCACCGGCGAAAAGACGAGAATGACGAAAGAGAGCATCGCCGAGGTCAATCCCGACGTGGTGGTGCCCGAAATGGATGAAGACAGCGACATGGATGGCATCGAGGCCCTCATGTCCGAAGCGGTCCAGCAAAACCATCACCTGCAGGAGGACGAGCACCGCGCAGCACCCACTGCGGCGGCACCGGCCGCGGCATCCGTGAATCATGGCACCGCTATCGGTGGATCGACCCTTCGCCCCGGCCAGACAATGAAGCAGCCGCGCGAGTGGAGGAAGACGATGAAGAGGAGGGGGAGGTAGTAGTGGGGAATGTGAGAGGGACAGAGGCTCTGTCTTCCCCTCCGCCTGTCACCGACGCAACGCCGCCACCACCTCCGCCGCCGCTTGAAGTGCCCACTAGCCTCCGACAGTCCGCTACCTACTACGCCGGCGCGCCGACCGTCTACCTCTCTGATCGCGCTGTACTCGACCTCCCCGCCGTCGCCAACGTGCTGGTCCTCGACGCGACGAAAGCACTGGACGACAGCAAGCGTGAAGACGCCCTAACGCACATGACCGACACGTCAACGCCCTTGGCTACCTGCTCGCCAGCCCTAATAGCTTTGTCCCCGCGCCAGAGCGGACCGTTGTGATGGACGCCAACGAGCTGAAAGTCTCGATGCTGCCAAAAATCTTTGTGTTCCGCACGAACTTTTCGCCCGTGGTAGCGAAGGAGGTGCGGGTGGCGATGGCCCAGGCCTTGAATGGCGTCTCAGGGCACGAGCGCAACCGCGTGTGCGTCCTTGATGCCACCAACAGCGTGGACGTCAATCCGTTAGAGGCTCCTTCGATGGGTCCTCCTCGCGTTTTGCAACAGCAGCAACAGCAGCAACAACAAGTGCAAACAGAGACAATCAAAGAGGAAACTATGTCCACGGAAAGCGCGGTGGAAACCTCCGAACAAACGGCAAGTCCCCGAGCAGACGCGGAGGAAAGCGAAGGAATAGCTGATTCCGCCGACGGAATCGCTAAGAACGGCGCCCTGTCCGATGACGCGGAGACGGAGGACGCCGCTTCACCTCACCATACCGCCTGTTCACCTTGTTTGGCATGGCGAAAGGGTCTAAGCCGACGGAGCGTCCATCCGCAGGCGCTGGCGGTGAAAAAAGGCAGCCGACGTGAACGACGCTGCTGTTGCCGTTGAAATTCGAGACGACGACAACGATGCCGATGAACCGCGTCACGCGAAACCGCAGCAGCAGCAGCAGCAGCAAATGGAGCGAGGGGTTGCGCTGACGGATGCGAAGTCGGGCCTTGACTCCGCCGCCGAGCGCATCCAGCAGAGATGCTGCAAGCCAACAAGGAACGAGACGAGGGTCCCTCCTCGTTTCTCACGCTATCGCCGGCCATGGTGCACCGTTCCGGGTCGGCCTACGCGAGTGGACGCCCCGTGGGGCAACGGCGGCGCGCTGAAGGCGTTGCCTACGCCCGCTACACGGAACGCAGTCAGCGCGCCTCGCCGGCACGGACCTGCAGACGCTGGCGCCCGTGCCGATCGTGCCCCCCTCGCAGCTTCCGCCACCACCCGCACCACCGGCGGCAATCGAGCACGGCGACGGTGCCATCTGTGAAGACGCGGCGGTCGCTGAGTGCAGCAGAGGCGACGCCCTCGCGCGACGCACAGCAGCAGGCAAGTCAGTACGAAGACGAGGAGGAGCTCATTTCTCTCCGCGACCTGCGACGTGTGAGCCCGGAGGTGGGCAACCTGGTCGACCGCTTTCTGAGAGCCCGTAGACGCAAAAAATGCGCGACCAGTTGCGAGACGCGAATGCCTCGAGCGAGCGGGCTCCGTTGGTGTCGTCGAGGTCTTCCGACGGGTCTCGAAGTAAGCCAACGCACGCCGCCGCCGCCGCCGCGTCCGCCACCAGTCGTCAACCCGTGACCGTCGCCAGCGTCGTCATGCAGCACGCGCACCGACGTCGTCGGTCCAAGAGGATCCAGGCGAAAGATCGAACGCTGCGAAACCGAGGCAGGCCTGTGAAGGCCGCGAAGGCGGGCACAGCGAAGTCCGCACCAAAAGCTGCCCGACGTCGCAGGGCAGCAGCAGCATCAGCAGCTGCCACGAAGAAGAGTAAGTCGCCGCCGCCGACGCCTGTTACGAAAGCAGTGGCTGTCAGACCGGAGGCACCACGTCGACCGCGCATAGAAACGTTCAAGATGAAGAAGAAAAACGCCTTTAGCCTGCCCGAGGTCACCATCTCCGTTTTGGAAATGAACGACGACGTGGCGGTCCTCACAGCGCCCCTTAACGATCGCCAGCGGCGCAACCTGCTCCGCAAGAAGCGCGCGGAGCGGCGGCGGCACAAACCCGCGTCGCCGGCCAACGGAATTGTTTCGAGCGCAATCTCGCAGCCAAAAATGGTGAACCGCTCGGAGAGGCTCATGCAACAGGCGCCGAAGCCGGTGCTCGATGCAATTGCTTTCGTGAAGCAGTGCGCGCGCAGCCCTCGGCTGAAAGCAAAGACGGGCGACGAAGGAAGAAGAGACAGCGCGCTGCCCGACGCGTGGACGACTACTTGCTTGAGCACCAAGACGTTCTCGCGCAGTTGTGCGAGGGCACACTGGTGTACGCCAAGGCGCAGACGGAGCGCTGTTTGCAGCCGTACTTCCCCGCCTATGCGGGCCGCCAGGCGGAAATACGCTCGCTCGCACCGCTCTCCACCATTGTCTGTCTCTCGGAAAACATGATGGGTGGCGTCTCCGCGCGCGAAACTTGCTGAAGGTGGCCCTGTCGGAGTGGTCCGTGGACGCGACCATCGCCTCCGCGGTGGCCGCGCTGACCGCCGCCGCGTACGACAACGGCGACATGCAGGAAGTTTTGAAGAAGAATCGCCAGTATCCCGTTACGAGCCGAAAATACGTGCCGGTGACGGTGCTGATTATGCGCAACGAGGGCTTCACGACGGAGGAATGCAGAGAACAGCAACGTGTGATTGAAGAAGCGTTGCAAAGGCAATTGCACCTCGGGAACGCAAGAGCATTTGTCGTGCCACGCGTGTGAGGGTTGACAGCGTCCTGTCTCTTTTTTTTTTTTCTAGCGTTGTTTGACGTTTTTTCTTTGTCACCATTCTTTCTTGCACCGTTTTGTTTTGCTTTTTTTTTCTGTACCACTAGAGCTTTTTTTCCCTTTTTTTTCCTCCCTCTCTCACAGCGCTTTGATCGAAAAACTAAACTCAGTCTTCTAACTGTAAACAACGGGAGCCGAATTAAAAGCGCAATCGGAACTCTTTCTCTTTCTCGCGGACCGTTTTTTTTTTTTTTATTGTTGTTGTTGTTTGTTTTGCCCTCCTCCCCCTCAAAAAAAAAAAAAAGAGAACTGCTGCTTGGCAGAAAGAAAGACGATGTTTCTACCTTTGGCTGCCTTGCGTCACGAAGACCCTTTGGCTTTTCCGGATAAAGCGGTGATCCCTCTTTCTCTCACACACACACACAAACATCCATTCTTTCCTTTTTAATTTGTCCAGTAACAAAGAAGCAACCCATAGAAACATTATTGTAGGGTTTTGTTTGTCTTTTCATTCCCTGCAACAACAAAAAACGAGGAAGAAAAACACTTTTGTGCGCATCTCAAAAACTAACGATTGCATCCAAAAGGAAGTACACTTCATATACATAAATAGACAAATAGAGCTATAGCAATTCATCATCTTTTTTTCTTTTTTTTTTTTTTGTCTGTCACCTGCTCTCTACTGGTTGACTGATTGTCTCGGCGCACACAATCGCACGCGTGTTCAAAAACGGTGCCGGCGGAAGACGAAAAAAAAAAGAGGGGAAAGAAGAAAACCCGCTGAGTTCGCCATGTTGCGTGTTGCGTCCGTGCTTCTACGACGTAGCGGTCGCGGAGGCAGTCGTGGAGCCGGCACCGCTTTAAAAACTGGCGCACGCAGTGCAACGACCCCGGCGCGGGCAGTGGCAGCGTCCACCGCGGAGAACATCGCGAAACGGTCCACGACGCCGAGCAGCGCGAAGCTGCCGTCCCCCTCCCTCGCGACCGCTGCTGCGCCCAATCTCGACGAGCGCAAAGAGTCTGCTACAACGGTACAACACACCGATTGTTTCCCTCTTTAACGTCTGCGTTCCGCTAGCGGATGCTACCGTGCTTACGCGGGCGGTTAACAAAGTCGTCTTCGCTGCGAATACGGAGTCTATTCGGGAGGACCTGAAGCGGGTGACGGTCCTCTGTGTCGACGCCTCGCCGTTTGCCTCGGCGAGCGGCGGCGGAGAGGCGCCTTTCAGCAAACTCGCGGACCGGGCGCTCATCGCGGAGATCATTGCCGCCATCGCGCGCTTCGACGCGGCGGCGCACAAGTCCCTCAGCGCCGCCGCCCGCAAGAGCGTCTACGCGGCGCCGCTTGCGATTGTGGTGACCTCGAACGTCGTCTTCCAGTCTGATGCGGACGACCAAGGACTACTGGTGCAAGCCGCGATCAACAGTCTTCAGGTGGGCTCAGCTTTTAAAAAAGTGTGCGTTGTGCCGCTGTCCAAGTCAGAGAGCGAAAACCTGCTGAAGTCAAAGGTCACCTTGGTGCCAGGCGTGCGGATGCACCAGCGCGTGCTTTCTCCACCCTCTCCGACGCCAGAGCCGCCGGCTGCGGCTGCGGCTGCTGGTGACGGTAACGGTGAGGCGGCCAAACCGTCGAAGAAGACAACGACCAACGGAGAAATCGAAGATGGTGACAGTGCGAAGAGTCCTTCCGTTCAGACCGCGGCGGACTCCGCTGCCGTTACCACCACCGCCACCGGCACGCACCACCAGCCGCAACGGCAGCAACACCCACCGCGGCAGCACCCGCCGCACCCACAAAAACCCCCAAAGCCGAAGGCAGCGAGAGCAAGAGGAAGACCATCGGCAGCACCTCGGAGGAGAAGCCGAAACAGACATCGTCGTCCTCGTCAGGCACCGCCTGCTGCGCAACCGTCCAAGTCAGCAGTGGTCCCACCCATACCCGCGACAAAGCCGCCTCGCGTGGGCGGCGCCAAAAAGGCGAAGACCGTGGTGGGCGGAGCGCAGCCCCAGGACTTTCTTGCCTACTTGTTGAAGAACCACCCCAAGGACTTGCCAGCGTACGACTTCCTCTGGTGCTACGCCGATCTGTCCGAGCTTTTTCGCTGGCGAAGTCGGGCAAAGGCCCGCAGATCCCGGCGGAGCTGATCAAGGCCGCGCCTTCAGGGATCACATCGTGCGTGAACCTTGGTCTGGAGTTCCGTCCTGCCCGCGGCAGCTTCGAGTGGGCTCGCGACTCGACCCTCAGCGCCTCCATCGAGGCTACCGGCGTGCGCATCTTACTCGCCGTCGGGGACTTTGTTGGGAAGTGCCAGAACGGCGTCGCAGGGCTCCGCCGTGACGCCCCGTCTACCCTCTGCGATGAAGATGGACAAGAAAAAGGACACGCTCCTTGTGATTGTTCCGACCAAGCTGTCAAAGGCTGCGGCACAGGAGCGGAAGAAACTTCTCGAGAGTTCTTGTCAACGAAGGACATCTTCGCCGCGCTGCCGAAGCCAATCCTGTGGGTGATGGACAAGGACGACACGCAAAAGTTCATGGCATCGCGCTTCATGCCTCGGGTCTCCAAGGCGTTTATCCAGCGCCGGGAGGGGAGCGGCGCCCCAGCCAAGAACTCTCTGTCTGACACACCGAAGCAGCAGCAGCAGCAGCAGCAACAGCAACAGCAGGCACAAGGAAGAGCAGCGGCCGCTGCCACAATCAACACGCCTCCATCCGCCGCCAGCGCGCAGGCGGCAAAGAAGACAAAGAAGACACCCTCGCGACGGCGTCGCCGCCCTCTCTCCCACGCTTCTCACCGAAGGTTGCACCCGCCACGACAGCTAACGCCGTCACACCATCAACGGCGTCCACACAGCGCTTCTTCGCAATTCAAAGCGTCCCCTCCTCCTCCGTCGCCACCGCCGTTCCTTCTATCACTACGAGCGCAGCAGCGGCAGCAGCACCATCAGTACCAAGCGTGTTGCCGGTGTCGCCTTTTCAGAACCAGCACTCGCGCATTGTCTACAACAATTCAGCCGGGCGTCCAACGGACCCTGCAATTTTGGTGTCGCTTCTCGGTAATGATCACACGGTGGGACTCTTTCGCAAGCTGGCCCATTTGAAGACGGAGCGACGAAAAGCAATTCGCGCCTACCAAACAAAGCACAGCAAGACCAAACAGGTGAAGCGGGTGCAGGAGCTTGACCTGCTTAAAGAAAACGGCGGCACCTGCAACCTGTACACCATGGTGTTTAAAATGGGGCAGGCGAGCACGCTCAGCTCGACGTGGTCAAGCGTCCTCGCCTCGGCGGCGAGCTACTACGGCAACGTGAACAACATCGACTTCCGTCTGGGTGCCGAGTCACGCGGCGGCCGCGGCAGCAACGGTCTTTCTCTTCGTCAAAAGCAAAAAATGCAACGACGAGAAGACGCACTCGCGCTGAACCCTTGGTCCGGCAGCGCCTATGTCCTTTTGTTTGTGGACGTCCCCATGGGCAGCGAAGGCGACGTCGCCGCCATGCAGAAGGAGGTTGACCGGCTGTACAGCGAGCTTTCGGCGGACGTGAAGGAAAAGGTGTTGTTGGGTGTTCGCCTTGTCTCTAGCCAAACCATCTCCGAGGCTAACCTTGTCTTTCTCTTGAAAAGCACGTCGCTTCGCCTGTCACTCCGTCGCGACACCACCACTGCAGCGGCAGCAGCGCCACCGAACCCGCTGGTGGCTCAACATGAGCAACGGAGGGCCCTCGCGGACTTCGTCGCCGCCTCGGCGCAAGACGAAGCCAGCATCACGCATTCTGCCAACCCTTTCTTCAACACCGTCTTTCGCAACCTCACAAGCATGGCCATCGCCAGCGAAGCTGTGGCGGCTGCGCCATCCGCGTCGAGCTCTGCAAGTGGTGCTAGTGGAGGTGGTGGCGTGGTGCTCACCCTGGCCTGCTGGTCGCGCAGAGCGCGTGTATGTCGGCGATCGTCGGGCAAGCGCTGGAAAAAACGGAGGCGAGTCTGCGCGCGCAGTCGACGGCAATGGTGACAGCGCTGCAAACCGCTCAGGGTGCCAACGACGAGCTCACCCGCAAGGCACAGAGCTTCGAGTTGAAGAACATGGTGACCGACGCCGTCGAGGAAGTGTCCGCGCGACATGAACAGGCCACCGCGCACCTCGTGAAATCGCTCTCATCCATGGTGAACCAGTGGTCTACCGAGAACTCGTCGACGTAATTGAGGCGGTGCTGAAAGACAACCTTGGCGCTCCTCTGTGACGGTGCAACCCAAGCGGACTTCCAGGCCTACGTGCAGAACGTCACGGACCCGAACAGCGTCGGTGGGCAAAAGCAGATGGAGTTGCTCGATAACCTTGTGGCGAAGATGAACGACCTTGTTACCAAGGCAACGTCGTCTTCGTCTGCGTCCTTAGCGAGTTCATCAGCCTCAGATGCGGCGCAGCTCTCCAGTCTTGCGGATGCCATCGCCGCATTAAAGACCGATTTCCGCGAGGCGGAGGCGCGCGTCAGCGCCGCCATCGCCGAGGAACTCGCGCGACACCGCACCGGCTCCCCCGGTCCGTCGAGCGCGGCGATCTCCACCGCAGACTTGGCAAGTTTTGAAAAATCCATCGTGGACGCTCTCCGCAGCAACGCTACCGCCGCGGGCAGTGAAGCGAATAACGGCGTCAAGGAGAGCGTGCGCGAGGCGATGGAAGAGCAGACACCGGTGCTGATGGACAAGGTCGAGGCGGGGCTCCATCGGGCACTTGTCGCGGCCGCTGGCCAAGGTCTAGTGCAGTTCGCACTGCCCGCAGGACCGGAGAATGCGCAACCGCGGGAACAGTGGCATCTCCTCCGTCGTCGTCTCGCCGTGTGGCGGCGCCGAGTGTGGGAGCCGCGGCAGCAGCAGCAGCAGCAGCGCGAAGGAGGGGAGCAAAACGGTAGCGGTGGACTCTCTGACGAGGCGCTTTCTCCGAGTTCTCCGCGAGCAACGCGCAGAGATGCTGTGGATGATGGGAGCCAAACCGCGTGGAGGAGGCGGCAAGAATTAGGCAAATGCTTTTTTCCTCCATTCTATTTCTTTTTTTTTTCTTCCCCTCCCCCCTTTTTTTTTCTTTCATGTCCCTCTCACTCTCTTTCCTCCGTTGTCGCTACTCTCCCATGCTCGCTTTCTCTCTCTCTTTTTTTTTTTTTTGATGTCTCTTTTTTGTTTTGTTTTTTGACATTTTGCCACGGCCACGTCTTTACAATGTACTTAGAAGGGGAGAAAGGCAAGAGAAAACGCCACCGACACTGACGGACGGGCAGATGGAGAGAAAGAGAATGAGAGAATCAGCGTTGACATTCTTCCTCTCCCTATTCCTTTCTCTATCTCTCTCTCTCTCTTTCTTTCTCTTTCTGCTTCGCGCTGGTGGCTGCATACATAGACTTTGACACTATTATCCTTTTTTTTTGTTGTTGTTGCTGTCGAACCCTATAAATCGTTGTTGTTCTTGTGATTGATCAGCGCTTTCATCTTTCTCTTCTTTCTTTTTTTTTGTTTTGTCTTGTGGGATTATTTCTCTCACACACCCATTCTCTCCTCGAGGCTTGGTTTTCTTCTTTTTTTTTTTCTTCTTCTTCTAGATGACCTTGTTCCTTTTTTTTTTTTTCTTTTTTCTTTTTGGACGTTTTTTTTTTTTTCGCTCTTTCGGGGCAATAGAGATTGTTCATTTGTCAAACATGAAAGCCACACAAAAAAAAAAGAACTGAAGTGAAGAAAGGTGGCAATAAGACGCTCGCAAGCGTTCAGGCAAAAAAAAAAAAAAGCAGCAGAGAAAGCTCTGTGTTTTTTTTTTCACTCCTCCGACGTTTCACAGCGCAACACAAAACAAACAGATTGGCAATGACAACAAAAAAAAAAAGGGGAAAACACGGAGAGAAAGGAAATGACAAGGTGAGATTTGCACTTTGGTTGAGAAAGCTGGCTCTCGTAAAAATGGAGAAAGACACTTTGTTGTTCTTTCGCCTTTTCTTCCATTGTTCATTTTAAAAAGCGCGATTTCGCCGCAAAAAAAAAAGAAAGAAGAAAGAAAGAAAACGGGAGAAACGCGGTGAAGACGGAAAGGAGAGAAGAGACCAAGTGGGGAGTGCACCCATTTTCCTCTCTTTTTTTCTCTTTCTTTCTGTTTTCCCGCTCTCCTCACTTTTTTTTTTTTTAAGGCGTTTGGGGCTTTGTCTTTGAGAGTCACTGAAGAAAAAAACAATATCGACGGAGACAGAGCAAAACAGGAAACAGGCAAATAAAAAAAAAAGAAAAGTCAAAAAGAAAAAAACGAAATCGCTCGCATAATGGAATCATGGAGGCGCGAGCAGGGCTCTTTCACTACCTCCGCTAGGGAACCCGTTCTCTCGTCCAAGGAGGCGCAACGCCCCACTGTGTGCTTTTGGCTCATTGGCAATCCAGTCAGTGGGCAAGGAAAAGGCGCCAGCGTGATCAACGGCATTGCCAACGCGCTTGTCGAGCACCTCGGCTCGGCACGCGCGTGCGGACGCTAACGACGGCTGAATTCTTCTCCACCCTTTGCGCGAGGGAAGACGCGTCGAAGGTGCTGGACCTGAACCCACTGCGAGCGGCCGCAGAGAAGATGAACTCTGAACCTTTTCACCGCCTCTCTGATTCTCTTCCTCCTTCTCGCCTTCAGAGGACCACAAGGCCACAACACGAGCCGGCAACGACTGCTACCGGCGAAGGAGGGGAACGTTTGTGTGTTTATTGTCCTGACGCAGCAAGCGAAGGATGGAGTGCGCGTTGCGCGCGCCGTTGCAAGGTTGACGTGTTACACGCGCTGGGGCAAGGGTGCCGCCGCCACTGGAGAGGAGAAAGGTCGACAACGGCACCGCATCACATTCGTGGCTGCACGTTGTAGGCGTTGTCGGCGGCGACGGTAGTTTGAGCGATGTCGTCAATGGTTTGTGTTGGGGGACATTGGCCTCCTATCGGCAGCTCTGCGTGAGTGAGCGTCCAAGACAGACCGCCGAAGGGCAACCTTTGGCTCTCCCGAGTGCGGCCGCGGCTGAACCACCACATCCGGTGAAGAGAGAAGCATTTCCCTCGCCTAGAATTCGGGGACCTGGTGTTGCCACACAGGGAAGCAAACTCGCCACGAGCACCGCTTCCCCCTCTTCTTTTTTTGACCGGAACACAACGAAGACGCTGGCGAAGGACGAGACAATTTGCGTGTCAATTGCTCCCTCCTCCCTTGTGGAGGATTCACTTCCTGAAGAGGGCGAGGAAGAAGACGTGGTCGGCAATGCCGCCGTCGCGGAGAACGGGTCTCGGTGCCTTGCCACGCCCGCCGCACCCTCGCACGGTGAGCAGTGGCAGCAACCACAGCCGGGGCAACGAAAGCAATCTCAAGGAAAGCATCAGAACGACTCATACCACTACTACTGGCAGCTTGCAAAGGACAAGACGGTGTTGCGGCACCTCCTGCCTGGCTTACTGTACGCTCCGGGCGGCACCGGCGCCGACTTTGCCAAAATGAAGCTCTGCTGTGCAAGTGCGAAGGAGGTGGTGATGACCTTTTCAGGTGTGGTGGAGGAGTTTTTGCGCACTGCGGCACGGAGCACCTCCTGAACGTCTCTCTCGGGCATCCTGCTCATTCTCAATGGACAGCCGAGGGCAGTCACCGTGACGCGGCGGGGCCTGAGGCGAAGGTTGCCTCTCCCTCACCCAAGCGCGGTGCCTGGATGGGTGAACAAGGCGGCGGGAATGCGTCGCGCGGAGTCCCCGCCCACCGTTCCTTTCTTTCGTACGAGGTCGACATTGGTCGAATTACGTTTCCACAGAGCGGTCACAGCACCTTCTTCATCAACGAGTGCAGCATCGGCATGTCCTGCGACGTCGTGGAGCGAGGCGAGTACTTCAAGCGTAGCAAGTTCATGACCGTTCTCGGTGGCCGCCTGCTGTTCGCGAGCTCCGCGGCCATCTCGCTTGTGCTGATGGCACCGAAGAAAGTGCGAATGGCGCGTTTGTCGCCGATGCTCCAGCCGCCATCGGCGTTTGGAAACGTCCTCTCGCCGACCGTTTCGGGTCTCTTGTCTTCATCGTCGTCGTCTAGGGTTCCTAATCATGCTGCTACTGCCGCTGCCGCTGCTGCCTACTCAACGGAGCACTCCGCAGGCCCCCGCATCTTGCTGAAGGTCGCGTTGTGGCAGAGGCGCGTCTCCCCCTCCACCTGCAAGACTCCCTTTCTGCATGGGAGCGCGTGAAGCTGGACGAGGCATTCTTTCAGTTGCAGCAGCAGCGGGAACGTGGGCCGCGAAGAAGCGAAGGCAGTCAAAACGAAGAGGAGGAAGGTGAAGAGGTGTCACGAGCTTGCGCGCAGTTGCAGGACGACTACTACCGGTTTTTCGACGCGTCCAGCGAATCTGGCGACCCTCCGCCCTCTGCGTTTTATCAAATGCCACGCGAGGAGGAACTCCTTCGGGTGTCGCGGAAAGAGACTCTGGAAGACGTGCTGCCCGAGGAAGGAGCGGCCACGACAAACTCTGCTTGCAAAGGCACCCTCCCCCTTTGTTCTGCGAAGATCCAGCATCGATTCAAGCATTGCTTGATCTTCCCCGCGACCACGCCGCTCGCTCAACGAAAGACGAAGACTCGCTTTATCGTCTTCTGCGGCTGAACAGGCAAGACAACAAGCCGAGATGGGTCTACTGCGAGTCGTCCACCTGGGCGTTTGGCAATGGCCGGTGGTACGGTGGCGGCATGTTTACATGACGCCGCACGGGAACCCCACGGATGGTCTTCTCTCCTGTACAAACTGGGTCGCCACTGTCCTTCCTTTTGTGAGCGGTGTGTTTTCTCTCTACACGGGCGAGCACGTGAAGTGGGACAGTACGACCGCCCTCGACGGCGAGCGCTTTGTCGTCGACGTCGGGCCGCTTTCGAAAAAGGCGATGAGGACGAAGAAGAAAAAACAAAAGAGGCGGCGCACGCAAAGGCACAACGTCGGCAGCAGGAGGAAGCGCTAGAAGAGGGGGAAGGTGCGGGACACCATGAAACGAGCGCAGTCTTCAGTGAGCGTGAAGACGGCCCTCTGCACGAATGGCGCAACGCGCGTCCGTCCATGCGGATGGAGGCCGACGGCGAGCTTCTCGAGGAGCTCCCCGCGGTCGTGGAGCTCGGCGGTGGGATTACTTTTTTTGCGCCGAACACGGACGTTTTGGCACAGTGGAAGGCGTGCTTCGGTCCTCCCGCTCCCGGGACCACACGCGCGAGACAAGCGACGAAGAGCCTCCAGCAACTTTCACACCCCTCGCAGGCCGTAGCGACCGCGGAGGGTGAAGGAAGGACGAGGGAAAAGGGCTACCTCTTTTTGCGAATGGCTACAGAGCCGACTCCACGCACGTTGTGGGCCAAGCCCAGCAAACGCCAACAGAAAAGGATTCGTTCTCCTTCTCCTTTCTCTGCGGTTACGACAAGAGTGGTAGTGAAGGAAGAGGGAGAGAGAGGAAGAGGAAGACTCACCCAGCTGGATCGCACGAGGATGGCGCAGCGTGAAGCGTTGGTTGTCACGCCACTGAGCTGCTTTGCTTGTGTCAGTCTTTCTTTTTTTTTTTTTTTGCACTAATGATGATGATGACGATTATCCCCTCACATCTTTTTGACGCATTAGATACGCATAGATGTTTATCCCCGCACGTTCTTGCATCTCCATCAACAAAGTGGCTGCAAGTTCGTTTTTTTCTCCCATTCTCTCATTTGTCTTTCCCCCTTTACTGCAGTTTGGTTTGTTACAAAGAGGAATCACTCTTGCTGATCTTTGTCTGTGTAGAGGCTTTCCAACGTATATGAAGAACGAAAAAAAAAAACGAAATGAATGGGGATCACTGTGAAAGAGGAGCGGGCAGATTGAATCGTGTGCATGGACGCCAGTGCTGCTTCTTCTTTTTTTCTCTCTTTCTCTTTCTCTCTGTGCGTTCAGTCTCGTTTGACGGCTCTCTCTTTTTTCTACTCCTCCCTCTCTTTTTTTTTTTCTTTCTTCTTTCAGCACAAGAAAGCACACACACACACACACACACACATACTCACTTTTGCTTCTCTTCCTACACGTCTCGACGACAGGGAAGACGGTGATCTTGTTTGTCGCGCTCTTTCACCTTCTACACACAGACGCAACCTCTGTTTGTTTGTTGTTGTTGTTTTTGCAGCGCGCGTGTGTGTGTGAATGGGTCTACCCATTTTTCTCACTTCATAGAACCTTTTAGATTCACCTCTTTTTCCCCCCCCCCTCTATATCACAACTGTTGGTGTTGTTGCTGTTGCTGTTCCGATACGGCACGGCGACGTACGCCCACAGCCATCCTCTGTTTCCATTTTTTTCTTCTCTGTTTTTCTTGAACCTACATAAAAAAAAGAGACACGCACACACACACACACACACAAAGAGAAAGCTCTCTCTCGCTGCAAAGCACATGTTGTTCATCGAGCCTGATATTGACTGTTTTCGCCTTAACGTTCAGCGGATTTCGCTGCCCAATGACGTTGTCCAGCTTCAGGCACCAACCACCGCACCCTTCACCGGCGAAACGCATGCGAAACCGCTTCCCGCAATTGCTTACATGGGGAGCATCCCCGCGCACCGTTACGGCGCAGCACCCCATAGAAGGAAGAGAAAGACGGCCGGCGAACTCGACCCGGGCCGCTGCTGCTTCTGCTACTGCTGCCTCCTCCTCCTCGTTGTCGTCGTCTACGATGCGAACGACGGCTCTCGGGCCGCGACATCCTGCGCACGCCTACGAGCATGTTACGATGGCGGAGCGCGCCGATGCGGTGTACCGCGCTTTGCTTTCCACGCTTCGATTCCGTTTCCCTTATGAGCTTCCGGACACCCTGAGCACGTCTATCTTCTTGTGATCACGCACACCGCGGCGCCAACCTTTGCCGGGCAGCCGCTTGACGCTGAAGAGGTCGCCGCGCTAACCACGCAGGCCGCCGTGCGCGACAGCCCGCATCACTTTTTGCCTTTGAGCTCCGTCATCGGACGTTCCCTTCGCATGTGAACTGCCTGCTGGAGTCGCTCCTTGGCGGCGGCGTGCCTGGTCCAGAGAGTGAAGCCGGGATACACTCGTCCCTGCGGCGGAGGCAGAGAAGGACGCCTCGCAAAGGGAAGAAGGCGAGACGAATAAGCCCCCCGCGGCCGACCACGCGCGTGACGGGGTTCTCTGCGGAGGCGAACGGCAAGACGGGGACGGACGCCGCGGTCGAGGCGATCATCGGGCAGAACCCGCCGCCCCGGTTCTTTGATTCGTACTATCTGCTGGCGCGTGACTTAACCCCTGAGCAGCAGGCGACGTATCGACGGAGCTGCTACCGCGCTAATGAACGTCGCACCGGCTTGTCGGCCGCCGCCGCCACCACACAAGGCACAAGGCATTCGGCTGCGGGCAGCCAAGAAGGACGAGCCTCTCTCGCCGTGGGGCGAGCAGATGACCGGCTTCTCCGTGCTGCAAGGGAAATTTCTTCACTACGTGCTCGCTCAAACGGGCGGCGACGACGGCGACGAGACGGGCGTGAACGGGGCGCCGAGAGAAACATGAGCAGCAGACGCCGTCGACTGGACGGTGAAAGTCACGGCCTATCCTATGAAAGTGATCTAGGACTTGCCTCCACGAGCGAAAGGGCGGATGCCCGATCCTGCGGAAAACCGGGGGGAGCGCTCCGCGAAGCAGCAGCGCCGAGCCGCCGCCCGGTCGCTGCACTTTTCGGTGTACCGGATCCCATGAGTCGCTTTGAGCCCGAGCAGCAGCTGTACTACACGAGGCAACGCGAGGAGCTTCGTAGCCGTCAGTACTTCCGCGACCGGCGTGGCGGAGGCAGCGACGGCAACCTGCCCAAGGGAGAAAAAAGGCGGCCAGGAAGCTTTGAAAAGACAGAAAGAGAAGAGGCGAGTCGTGCGAAACGCATGCTCGGTGCTCTTCTTGGAACGGCTTGGAAACGTTTGGGAGGCAACGGTCACGGCAGCAGCAGCGAAGACGACGATGATGACGACGCGGATTTGTTCGATTGCGACGCGGGTGGCGAAGCAGAACTTGGGCTTTGGATGACCGACGCAGAGAAGGGAGGCCGCGCGCGTGAAGGACGAAGAGACGAGCGACGTTTTCGCGAACCTCTTTGCCGCTGAGTGCCCAGAACGCTTTCGAAGAGAAGAGGCCGAAAGCGCGCAGTCTTTTTTCAGGCATGTAATCAAACTTTGACGAACTACATTGCCTCGCGGCTCCTCTACGACGACGCCGAAGGTGCTACGGGGAAGGAGTCCGATTCGTCGAAAGGCGAGGACACAGCGAGAGGCAGCACCCGCACCAGCACCCGGTGAAGCCAAGGTAGAGAACGGCACGGAAGCCTCACAAGGGCCGCCAAACAGGCAGGACAAAGCAGGCGACGCGGCTGAGAAAGAAAGCACAGCGAAGCCTCTACGCAACCTCTCCGCATCAACACCACCGCCACCGCCATCAGCGACACTCAAGGAAAACGATCCACCAAACGTCTTCTTCATCCCCTTCCACGAAACGGAGGCGCGGAAGAAGAAACGGGAGGAAGAAGACCGGCAAGCACGCGCGCTGCAAGAGCTGGCGAACGAAACCTCTCCGCAATTCGATGGGGCTGCTGCTGCGGCGCTGCTACCGCCTACAATGAAGAGACAGCGGCGGCACCTGGCGCAGCAAATGATGGCCAAAATGCAGCCAAAGAAACAAAGTCGTCGGCCCACAGTATCGCTGACGACGTGAACAAGATAAGGCGTCCACGAACGTTTCCAGGGGTGTCGTGTCATGGTGTGACCCGGCTCTTGTACTCCCTTGTTCCGTGTGACTGCTATCACATGGTCGTGGACGACGCCAACCCGTTATATTGCGCGCAGTCCAGCCGCGCGGCGTATCGCGCGCACACGGTAAGTCTTGGCCTTATCTCCGACCTGTCGCTCGCAGCGGACGTGGGCAACGGCGAGGACGAAAGGAGAAGCAGGGCACTGCAAAGTCGCAGCAACCGCCGCAAATGGAGGGAGAGGAGGAGGAGGAGGAGAAAAGGAAGCGATTTGCCTCTTGCACGATGAGCTACGCGCAGCCCGTCTCTTCCACCCGCACCTCTTTCCTTCCGCAAGAGCCGCGGGATACGGGGCTGAGGCCAACCACCTTTGAAACTGAAATGGGCGAGGGGCCGAGGAGAGAAGGAGAGGAAGAGCAGCAACAGCGGAAGCGTGGGGAGCGGCGAAGCTGCTCGCCGGGCCCTGATGTCACCAACGCCGTGCTTCATTTTCAACTAGGCGACTCGACAATCCTCGGCTGCCGCCTGCCCAACGGGGGAGCTTCATAGGAAGGGCCGCTCCGATGGTCTCGTCCTCTCCAACCAACCGTCTCGCGCAAACTCTCCCGACAGGCCTTCGTCTGGCAACGGCGAGTGGGAACGCGGTCCGCAACTCTCCGCCGCCACCGCCTCTGGCAAGCGCAGAAGCGGTAAGAAGGACACGCCTTCTTCGCGGTCAGCAGGTCCCAAGCCGTTTTCCAAGCTTTCGTCTTCGACGGATGGCTTTGTGCTTGTGACGGCTTCGCTTTTGTTGCAACAACATCTCGGGCAACCCACAGCACAAGATGGAGAGCCTCAGCGAGAAAGGGATGCGCCTGCCCACGTACATGACGGGGGCGACGCGAACCTCAACGGCGCTAGTAGGGGAACGAGCGCCCAGTCGTTTGTGCGAACTGCCGAGAACGGTTGCAAGAGTGCGGTCATCAATCTATTCTACCCTCTCGCAGTCCTCGCTTGCGCAGCACAAGTTACGCTACGGTGCGATTCGGCCCGTTGTCTCGGTGGCCGTGCTGGAGGACAGCACCGGCCTCTCTGGCTCCAGGGGAGGCGGAGGAGACGGCGGACGGTTTGGATGTGGCAGCGACAAAAAGGACGTGGCTGCGCTCGGAAACGGTGCCGGGCAAGGATCGGCATTGTCATCGGCGAGCGGCCTGTACGGCGAAGGCTCCTACAAAGTCAGGATAGTAAATCGTTCAGTTGTCGAGGTCTGCTTGATCACACGTGGTTCAGTCTGCCGGTGCAGTACACGCCCGAGGAGCAGGAGGCGATTCAGTGGATGCCGGTGGTGCTCGGCGCGACTGACTGCATTAGCGACGTGGGGTACAGGAGCGCGATTCACTTGGGGTTCTTTCCTCCGACGCGAAGACTCGAAAGCGTCAACTGGACGGCAGTGGCGGCGGCACCGCGGAAGCGGTCGACAGCTTGTCTCCTCTCTTCGACGGCAAAGCGACCGGCGTGCTGCCTACCCGGGAGGGTGTGGAAGCCTCTCTCCGTCCCAATCTCGATGTCTTTGGCGTGAGCAAAGGAACGCCAGCGTGCGAAACGACGAGGACGGCGCCAAGGCCGCCGACGCCCACCCGCGTGCGGACACTGCCACCGCAGCCGCAGCAGCAACAGCCCGCAGCCACACCCGTCGGTGCGACGGACAACCCGCTGCCGGAGCAGAAAAAAGGCGTGGCCATGACATTCGACTTCGCTCCGAAGAAGGCAACGACAGCAGCACCGCCTTTGCAACGAGCGACAACACGAACGTTGAACGGCAACAGCAACGGTGTGGGAAGTGGGGGGGATGGTGGTGGCGGTGCTAGCAGCGGCCTGCCCCCGCGATCCGTTCGCGAGCGGCTTGCAGCGGCACGGAGGAAGTTAGCCGATGACGCGGCGGCGGCGCCTCGACCAGCACGGCGCGCTGGCGCGGGGGGCATCGCCTTTGAGCTGGATCTGGGCAGTGAGGATCTGCGAGACACGAAGCCGCCCATCGCCAAGACGACCGCGAACGGTGGCCGCGCGCTGGACGACGTACCACTACCGCAGCCTGGGCAACAGCAGCAGCGATGCAATCCATGGGATGACGTCCCCGTTGGTGGTGGGGGCAAACGAGCAGAGGCTGCGAGGAGCGGTGTTCCGCGCGAGGCCACTGATCCTGTACGGGCAGCAACGCCACCAGGCCCCGCACCCTGCACGCCGCGGACCGTCACCACCACCGCCCCGATGGGAGGTGTCACCTTCAGCAACAACGTCTCCCACGACGAAGTCCCCGTTGGCCGCCACGCCACAGGCGAAGCCACCGCCCCCGCTTTTGCCTTTTCCGGCCCTCCGACCCGCCCACAGAAAAAGATCATCAACTGGGATGACGTCCCGATTGGTCAGAAGGTCGGAGCAGGCGGGAACGTTTCTCCGTTTCCCCTGCAAAAGCAGCAACGCCAACCGATGGAAGCGATTGTGCGGGAAGCTGAGGAGGAACAAGAAGCAGAGGAACAGTTCTTCGACGAGAACGTTAGCGGTTTTGGTCGCCTCAGCCACAACCACGTGAGCAACAGCAACGGCATCCCCGCGGATGTCCTATTCCTTCCGTCGCCCGTCCGGGCGAGCGGCTTTCACAGAGAGAAAGGTGACAGTCCAATGCGTGGAGCGATTGAGGACAAAACGGCAGCGGCGAGCTGGCGGAGTCCAGGCCCCAGTCGTCCAACCTCCATGTTTGGCGATGGGGGCGGTTTCCGCTCTTCTCCTCCTCCGCCACCGCCTCACACCGGCAACGAACACCGCAGTCACGCGGAAACCCACAGCGGCTCTCCCGTCTTCGTGAACCCTTTTTTATCCGTCTCTCGCCTCTCCACCTCCGGTCGAAACACCAACGGAAACGGTCTCCCGAGTCACAGCAGCTTTCACTACGACAACGACGCCAACAAGGACAGCAGAGCTCGGCGCGGGGACAGCCCAGTCCCGCAGTTCGCCGGCTTCGGCGCAGCTTCGGCGCACCCTCTCCGCGCGCCGTCAGTCCACCCGTACAACGACGGTGACGGGAACGCCTTCACCTCTCCTCCCGCTCCTCCGCCACCTCAATGGGGACAACGACCACAACCGCAGCAAGCGCACTGTGAAGCTCGGTTTTCGATCAACCTTGGCGGGACGCCGCCGGGTCGCCCTACGGCGCAGCCCTACGATGTCCGCGAACAAAACGGCGGCAACTATCCTTCTTTTGGGGCGCTAAAAGGAGACACAACGGTGCAAGACGCCAACGACCCTCTGAACTCGCCCATCTCCGCAATGAGCGCGAGTGGAATAAGCGGCGACTGCGGCCGGGGGGCCATTGGCGGTGCGATCCTGCCCCCCGCTCACCTTTCGCCACCCGTCGTGCGGGCGGCGTCCACGACCCGGCCACGAGCCGTTACAGCAGCAGCAGAGGCACTCGAAGAGGACCACGCGGTCTTTCCCCATCGAATCCGTTACAACACCGATGACCCAGCCTCGCTCCGGGTCACGCGGGACACGCTGGGCACCAACGCCCGTTCTTCACAGTTTTGCATTAACGAGTACAGCGACATCGTCGACGGCGCCGGCTCGCGTGTGCGACAGCGGGGGACGACCGCGATGGATCCGGTGTGGTCGCGACCGACTGCCGAACACGCTATCGCGCTGAACCTTCGGCAGCGTCAGACCTCCACGCGGGGCCCCGCCACCCCTCGCACCGGCGAACCACTTTCCCGACATCCACCGGCGAGACTGCACCGTTTCATGCCGCCTCCACCGACACCCGCGCGCCGTGGTCGAGCACCCGCAGCAACCATGAGCTTCCGAACAGCGGTGGGGGCTTCCACAGCACAAGCTATTCTAACTACGCCTTCGACAAGAACAGTAGTCCAAGCGCCAGCAGCAGATTCACACAGGAAGCAGACTCCTTCTCGCCTTACCCCGCGAGCGAACAAACTCCTTTGTCACCTCCACCGGCTCGGCGCTCCTCGGAACTCGTAGACCGCCGGCTCGGCGTCCCCCTCTCGCCCCACGCACCGCCGCCGCGCGAGGTAATGGAAGTGTCTTTGGCGGTAGTGGCCGCAGTAGCCGCGTCCCGCCTCCGCTTTTGCTCGCAGCGTGGCATCATTCGACGCACCTCTGCCTACGCCTCCACCCCGTGGTGGCACAATGGGGGACACGCCGCCACCTCGTTCACGCGCGAGATTCGGAGGCGACGACGAAGTCCCCGCGTCGGCGGCGGTTCGAGAAGGCTTTGGCTACGACGATCAAGACGCGTATCACGACCGGTTCTACAACGGGGACAGGTTCGGGCCCGACTCCTACCGCTTCCCGCCGTCCGAGCGAAGCCTGGATTCGAGATGGGCGCCGACGGCAACGTCCCGTGCCACCGCCGCGCGCCGCCTTCTTCTTTCTCGTTCTTCTCACGCATCGACCCGACACGGCTGACTCTGCGCGAAAAGACGGCGTTCCAGCGCGAACGCAGCGCCCGCGCACGCAACATGCGCGACTACGACGTGAGCCTGCACGACAACTACATGATGGGCAACGATACAAAGCGCGCGAGGTTTGAGGGGGACAACGCTGGCGGCGGCACGGAAGCCGATCCGTGGGACTTGGAAGGGTTTTCGGCGGCACTTCTCCACCATCGGCCGCGCGGACGCTGATGTGCGGATCGACGGCAGTGTGCTTTCCAAAGCACAGCGGGAGTTGGAGGAGCAAGCGCAAGCGCGCAGCATGGGGCTTGCCGAGCTCCCCAGTGCAACGTCGCAGCCAACAAGCCACACCGACATCACGACGGGGCTAAGCATCCTGCGTGGGCCCGGCGTGGCGGCCGTCGTTGGCGAGGAACGAGGTGACGAACGGATGCTCGACGACGAGCGCCGGCGCCGCGTGCTGCACGACGGCAGAGCCTTGAAAGACATGGCAGACGCGGATGAGATGCTCGCGGATGGCGTGAATGTCTCCTTCACGCTGCGGGACATCGCGAACGCCTTTCTCTACATGTCCAACGGGACGCCACCGAGCGGAACGTCTGCCACGGCGCATGGCAGTCCGATGGTGTCTCGTACTTTCTCTCCACAAAACCGACGCGGCTGCGGGGCGGGTGGGAGAGCTATCTTGAACGCCTGAACCTCTATCAGGAGCCCTTTTACTTACGCGACCGCGCGTTTGTGATGGTGCTGCGCGTGCCCCACCTGCCCAAACTTCGCGTGTGCGTGGCGGTTCACAACCTCAACGACTTCATTGCCCTCCTGTACCAGGCACCGCTGGCGAAGATTCTGCCAACGCGCGAGGAGGAGTGGCTGCGCGACAAGCAGTTTGCGTCGGAGTTCTGATGGACAGCGACGACGAGGACAATCTCGTGCGAGCGGGCAAGGCGGCCAGAGCCAATGGCGAGTACGTGGAGGAGGATGCCATGGTCGAAACGCGCTGGCTTTTCGGTCTGTTCACCACCCGCAAGCGAATCACTGTACGACGAAAGGTCTTTGAGGGCGTGAAGGCGGGTAAAGGGGGACTTCAGCGGCAACAGCCGGGGAACCCGGTCCAAAGACCGCAGGACGTCATCTCTGAGCAGGAGAACGACGCTGCGCGGAAAGCAACTTGTAGAAGAATCCGTCGTCAATTCATGCAAGAAGGTCTGCAACTGACCTGGAAACACAAGTGCTCTCTCATTTACGCGCAAGCGAAGGCAACGTTGCATTCCCCGGGCTACCACGTCAGCACCTCGCCCCTTCTTACCGACCCCGCCGCCTTCCACAGTCGTCTGTCTTTTTTATCCGACCGCATCGTCGCCTATGCTGCGGTGCGGCACAAAGTGAACACTTTGGTGGCGCTGAGGCAAGCGTACATTGCAAAAAA
>NW_026089841.1:0-21309 GCF_024586455.1 Bactrocera neohumeralis | reverse complement strand
TTTTTTTTTTCCCTTTTCACGTCGGAATTGGTTTTCAAATCATTAACATCAAATTTTTAAAATTAAATTAGATTTCCCCATCTTATAAAAATGAATAAAAAAGGCTGCTTTGGTAAACCCTACAATCTTTTTTGGTATAGCGATTTTTTTTATATTTTTTTTAAAGTCGGTTTTGAGTTGTTTAAAAAAACATCAAATATTTAAGTTAATTAGCCTTTCTTTTATCAAGTTGCATGCCAAAACGGCGTGCATTTAAAAGAATTCGACAATTTATATTAAGGATTAAGTCAATTTTCTTGTACCAAATGTTAATTAGCTATCTTCTTCTTATCGAAGTTGACATAAAGTCATAACGGCAGTGCATTTGGAAGAATTCTGCAATTTTATATTCAGATATAAAGTCGATTTTCTTGTATATACACATTTAGCAGTCGGTATTGAGTTGCTTCAAATCATTAACATCAAATATTTAAGTTAATTAGCCTTCTTCATCTTATCGAAGTTGACATAAAGCCATAACGGCAGTGCATTTGGAAGAATTCTACAATCTTATATTTAGGTATAAAGTCGATTTTCTTGTATATGCACATTTAGCAGTCGATATTGAGTTGCTTTAAATCATTAACATCAAATATTAAAGTTAATTAGCCTTCTTCATCTTATCGAAGTTGACATAAAGCCATAACGGCAGTGCATTTGGAAGAATCCTACAATCTTATATTCAGGTATATAGTCGATTTTCTTGTATATAAACATTTAGCAGTCGGTGTTGAGTTGCTTCAAATCATTAACATCAAATATTTAAGTTAATTAGCCTTCTTCATCTTATCGAAGTTGACATAAAGCCATAACGGCAGTGCATTTGGAAAGAATTCGACAATCTTATATTGAGGTATAAAGTCGATTTTCTTGTATATACGCATCTTTCAATCGATATTGAATTGCTTCAAATCATTAACATCAAATATTTAAGTTAATTAGCCTTACTCATCTTATCGAAAATGACATAAAGCCATAACGGCAGTGCATTTGGAAGAATTTTACAATCTTATATTCAGGAAAAAAGCCGATTTTCTTGTATATACACATTTAGCAGTCGGTGTTGAGTTGCTTCAAATCATTAACATCAAATATTTAAGTTAATTAGCCTTCTTCATCTTATCGAAGTTGACATAAAGCCATAACGGCAGTGCATTTGGAAGAATTCGACAATCTTATAATCAGGTATAAAGTCGATTTTCTTGTATATACACATTTAACAGTCGGTATTGAGTTGCTTCAAATCATTAACATCAAATATTTAAGTTAATTAGCCTTCTTCATCTTATCGAAGTTGACATAAAGCCATAACGGCAGTGCATTTGGAAGAATTCGACAATCTTATATTCAGGTATAAAGTCGATTTTCTTGTATATACACATTTAGCAGTCGATATTGAGTTGCTTTAAATCATTAACATCAAATATTTAAGTTAATTAGCCTTCTTCATCTTATCGAAGTTGACATAAAGCCATAACGGCAGTGCATTTGGAAGAATTCGACAATCTTATATTCAGTATAAAGTCGATTTTCTTGTATATACACATTTAGCAGTCCGTATTGAGTTGCTTCAAATCATTAACATCAAATGTTTAAGTTAATTAGCCTTCTTCATCTTATCAAAGTTGACATAAAGCCATAACGGCGGTGCATTTGGAAAAATTCGACAATCTTATATTCAGGTATAAAGTCGATTTTCTTGTATATACACATTTAGCAGTCGATATTGAGTTGCTTCAAATCATTAACATCAAATATTAAGTTAATTAGCCTTCTTCATCTTATCGAAGTTGACATAAAGCCATAACGGCAGTGCATTTGGAAGAATTCGACAATCTTATATTCAGGTATAAAGTCGATTTTCTTGTATATACACATTTAGCAGTCGATATTGAGTTGCTTTAATTCATTAACATCAAATATTTAAGTTAATTAACCTTCTTCATCTTATCTAAGTTGACATAAAGCCATAACGGCAGTGCATTTGGAAGAATTCTACAATCTTATATTCAGGTATAAAGTCGATTTTCTTGTATATACACATTTAGCAGTCGGTGTTGAGTTGCTTCAAATCATTAGCATCAAATATTTAAGTTAATTAGCTTCCTTCACCTTACCGAAGTTGACATAAAGCCATAACGGCAGTGCATTTGGAAGAATTTATTGGGAAGAATTCGACAATCTTATATTCAGGTATAAAGTCGATTTTCTTGTATATACACATTTAGCAGTCGATATTGAGTTGCTTTAAATCATTAATTTAACATATTTAAGTTAATTAACCTTCTTCATCTTATCTGAAGTTGACATAAAGCCATAACGGCAGTGCATTTGGAAGAATTCGACAATCTTATATTCAGGTATAAAGTCGATTTTCTTGTATATACACATTTAGCAGTCGATATTGAGTTGCTTTAAATCATTAATTTAACATATTTAAGTTAATTAACCTTCTTCATCTTACTTAAGTTGACATAAAGCCATAACGGCAGTGCATTTGGAAGAATTCCGCAATCTTATATTCAGGTTTAAAGTCGATTTTCTTGTGTATTCACATCTAGCAGTCGATATTGAGTTGCTTCACATCATTAACATCAAATATTTAAGTTAATTAGCCTTCTTCATCTTATCGAAGTTGACATAAAGCCATAACGGCAGTGCATTTGGAAGAATTCGACAATCTTATATTCAGGTATAAAATCGATTTTCTTGTATATACACATTTAGCAAGTGGTAATGAGTTGCTTCAAATCATTTACATCAAATATTTAAGTTAATTAACCTTCTTCATCTTATCGAAGTTGACATAAAGCCATAACGGCAGTGCATTTGGAAGAATTCGACATTCTTATATTCAGGTATAAAGTCGATTTTCTTGTATATACACATTTAGCAGTCGGAATTGAGTTGCTTCAAATCATTTACATCAAACATTTAAGTTAATTAGCCTTCTTTATCTTATCGAACTTGACATAAAGCCATAACGGCAGTGCATTTGGAAAAATTCTATTATCTTATATGTAGGTATAAAGTCGATTTTCTTGTATATACTCATTTAGCAGTCGGTGTTGAGTTGCTTCAAATCATTAACATCAAATATTTAAGTTAATTAACCTTCTTCATCTTATCGAAGTTGACATAAAGCCATAACGGCAGTGCGTTTGGAAGAATTCGACAATCTTATATTCAGGCATAAAGTCGATTTTCTTGTATATACACATTTAGCAGTCGATATTGAGTTGCTTTAATTCATTAATTTAACATATTTAAGTTAATTCAACCTTCTTCATCTTACCCAAGTTGACATAAAGCCATAATGGCAGTGCATTTGGAAGAACTCGACAATCTTATATTCAGCTATAAAGTCGATTTTCTTGTATAAATTATTCAAATGTATTGTTCAATTTTAAAATTATTTTATTTGCCGTAATCTCGGCTCAGTTGTCAAGTATAAAGTGCCCCTTAAAATTATTCCTAACTTAGCTCAAGCCACCAACCCGCATCGCGTTGTGGCTCCTCTGCTGACGTTTTGCTGACCTTGCGCCTCGTGCATGGTGTTTGATTACTTTGATGTCTGGCCAATGTTCTCACGCAAAATGTGCTGACTTAGCGACATGTGCAGAGTGGTAGGCTCTTATTACGACGGGAATTAGGGTGTGTCGTTTCCTCGCGATAACTCCTCCCCTAAATGGGGAACGTCCTCGGTCCTCTAAGAAGCGGTTTTAATTGCAGTTTCAACGGATTTGGCTATGATAATCTCTCTCTTGGTCCTCCTTATCCTGCGAAGGACGTAAACAGTGAATGCCATGATTAATAAGACACCAAAGGCTGAGAAACCTGTAACGTGGCCATAATGGATTGATCGCTGCAGGTGATTGATCCTTTGAACATTCTCTAGATTCACATGGTGAAGGTAAGAAGCGCTTAATATTTCTGTGTGCTGCGTCAAGTTGATTGTAGAAGCCCATGGAGTTTCAGGTTTTAGAGGCAATGTAGAATTTTCGTTATAAAAAGTCGTACCATTAATCTTTACGTTGTTTTTGAAGACCACGAGGTATGTTCCGTTGACCGTAATAGGGACCTCATTATTTTCCTCGATGACAGCCAATTGGTCATTGATGACAACAAGGCCGTCACTTATCGGTGAAATTGGTGTGAGGTTGTTAAATGTTGTACTGCAATTAGCGGTGTTGCGAGTCAGTAGTTGCAGAGCGCATGATGTAGTCGGAAATGGTAAGCAAAACGTTGGTGTTGTGTCGCTGCAGTTCTTTACGGCTACGGTATGGTTATAACACTTGGCTAAGATGGATTCTTCAAGGTGCAGGATTTGGTGGCCATGAGCTACCGGTAAAAAGTAATTTTCTTACATCTAAACATAGGAATCGGATATCTTATTAAAAAGTAAATTATGTTATTATACTGTAATATCTTAATTCTAGCCACTGCCATAACATCGGCCACGGTGAAGTGCTCGTCTCCTGTTATGAAATTTATTTCGTTACTGTCTAAGAGAATGGGACTTAAGACCCCAATTTTGGCGAAAGTGACAGCTGTTATAGTGTTATTTAATTCTGTAATAATTGCTCTGTTTCTAGCCAGAAGTATGTCATAAAGGTGACCGGTGTTTATTTCTCTTTCTTTTGTTAATTTCAGGATTTTATTTACTGTAATGGTAAGGTTATTGATTTCTTTCTGTACCTGGTTGTTTATGGTAAACTGTCTGTCCTGCGAGTTAATTAGCTGTTCTTCTGTGTTCATTAATCTATTGAAGTCGTCATGGTCAGGAGTTCCAGTAATGTATTTCAGGACTGTCCCTAGGGCATTCAGGCTTCTCGCCTGTCTGTGGTGAGCGTTTATCATTTGTATCAGTCGACTTATCTGGTTTATGTCCGCGTCTAGTAACTTCCTCTCCATATGTGACTGAGGAAAGTGGTCTGTGGCATTAATTGTCTCGTCTCTCAGTAATTCGTAAAGTGTCAAGTTGGTAACATGCTTGATGTGTCCTGAATTCTCCCAAATTACAAGGTCCTCACCGACCACCGGAATGTACCTTGCATTGGTATAGTCGATTAACCTTCCTGTCGTTGCCGATATTGATATGGCCAAAATTATGAAAATCCTAAAAACATATATGAAACTTTTTTGTTAATTCTTTATCATTAGAAACACCTAGGTTCTAGATTAAGTTTAACGAAGGTTGTCTTTATGGACCCTTCTCCTTTTTATTGAAACTGTTGTACCCAAGTCTTTTTCCACCTCTTCCTCAGTATAAAGAGGCGTAAGCTTATTGCCTAGTCTCCTGTTATTTTTAACAAGTACTTTTTCTCCAACAGGGGACTCCCTATCCTGCCTGTTCTTATTATGAGTTGTTAGTTCTCTTTCCTGTGCGTTTCTTAAGCGGCATGGTATTTGGTTGTCATCTCTAATTGAACGAAATACGGTAAGGGGCTTCATCCCCGTTACTGTGTGAATGGACCTGTTATACTCAATCGTAGCTAAAAGGACAGTTTCCTCAACATCATCAAGATTTTTGTCAAGTTTAAGGCATCGTGCTATTTCCATTAGTGTGCTATGGAATCGCTCCACCTGACCATTTGATGTACTATGTAGTGGTGGAGCATTCGCAATGTCGATATTGAAGTGATTCTTTAATGTAGCTTTGATGCCGTGTGAATTCAGCGACTTCTCATTGTCGCAATAAACTATTCGAGTACCGAAAAACATGTTGAGTAACTGAAGGAGCTGTGGTTTGACATCTACTATCGTTCTTGATTTCAACGACTGTACTATCGCAAATTTTGAAAACTTGTCGATGCACGTCAAGAAGAACTTGGACCCGGTAGAAAATATGTCAATGTGAAGAATTTCTCCACAATATGTTGGTATGGGCGTTTGAGCGATAAGCTGTTTCTTTGGGTGCCGATCATACTTCGCCCGAATTACGATATAATAAAACTCCGGTTTACCGTACTGAGCGGCTTGCCGTCCAGTTTATTAATCATTAATTTTATTCTTTACAAAAATCTTATTTCCTAAATTTACCTGAAACCTTTATAAAAATCTTACTTGCTAAATTTACCTGGAAGCCCGTTGTGCTGACTTGACATTCCTCAGCATCAACGACCCGGCATATCTTATATTACAATTTTATATGTAATTATAAAGTTGTTGTAGTTGAATCTAAAGATTCAACTTACATTTCAGAGAAATAAAAATATTTAAAAAATACTTGTCTTTTTTTGTGTGTCGACGAGTTTGACAGTGGTGGAGTCGTTTGACGACGCAACTCCCCCAGCGTTACTGTTTGAACTCTCCTGAGTTCTTGTATTTACAATTTTTATTTTTGCTGTTTTTTTCTTCAATACTATTACTAGGATTGCTACTACCACCATTACAATGATTATCAATGATATATTAATACCATATGATACATTTTTATGGTATTTTAATTCTGCAATTTCTTTTATGTTTTCTATATTTTTTATTGCAATATCATTGAATGTTAATTTTGGTGTGTAACTTTGGTTTAATTTTTGGGCAGGGTATATAATTGTATGAATATATTCTGTTTTATTATTTTTAAATTCTTGTTTTAAAATTTCCA
Source organism: Bactrocera neohumeralis (assembly GCF_024586455.1). NCBI lineage: Eukaryota > Metazoa > Arthropoda > Insecta > Diptera > Tephritidae > Bactrocera > Bactrocera neohumeralis. The sequence continues at coordinate 14,666 of NW_026089841.1, read as the reverse complement.
TTTTACAATTTACAAATTTGATTATATAGTTATTTTTTAATACAATTTTTCTGTCATCGCAGTTGTGTTTTATTACATCATTTTTTGCATTTCTTATCAATATTGTGTCATCGCTTATTTCTTGTATTGATGTTTTGTTATTATATTTAAATTCGCAAGTATTTGAAAATATGCAGCTTTTACTCAATTTTAGATTTTTAAATGCTTTATTTTCTACATAATCAAAATAGTTTTCTGTTTTATAACGAATTTTCTTTTTTGAATAATTTGTAATTTATTTCTATTTGGCATTGGGGTTATTAATTGAATCTTAGTTTGAAAAAATGTTCTTGGTATCTGAATTGCAAATATTATTGTATCGTTTCAGTATACTATTCTCCTACTTTTGATAATTTTAGTTTGTAAAAATCAATCTCTTATTTTTCAATTTCTTCCCTAGTTAACATACTTGGATGTACTATACTGTATTTAGCCGCCGCTATATTATTTTGTATTTCTTGAACTTTACTTTCTATGAATTTTAGTTTATTCATTTCATCATTATACAAAATTTTACTTTCAATTCTATTTTCCTCTTTGTTTATTATATTTAAAATGTCTATTATTTGTTTTCTATCTGATTCTGTAGTTCCTTTTAATAAGTTTAGTGATCTATTTAAATGTTCATTAATTACTATTTGTTTATTTAAATTTACAATGGCATTATGGCCATTTTCTTCAATAATTTTTAAATGGTTCAAAATGTCTTGTCTGTCATCATCATCCATGACTCCAAACATCCATTTATATGCTATTCCTCCTATATTTATCAAGCCTCTTTTATTTCTCTTTTTGATCTTCGGCGTGATAGATGTGATTTTTGCTTTTATATTTTTATTTCATCAAACAAAATTTCTTTATTTTCAATATTTAGTTTTTCAATATTTTCTTTAACCTGATCAACTATGTCTGCTATCTTGTTCGGATTTATAGTATGTATAACTGTTTCTTATTTCGTTAACTATTTCTTTCCATGTTTGTATAATTTACCCCCGCATCTTCTTATTTTGGTGTAATTTTGCAAAAAGTGCTGTCACCAATGATATGATTATTGTTAAAAAAATAATTACTATCGTCATCTGTAAAAGTAAAAATATATAACCGTTTTAGGTTTTGATTTAAAAAAACTTAAATTGGATTTTAGTCGCCTCTTACGACAGACATCTCTTACCATGGGTATATTCTAGAAAGACCCCTTACCCACTGGGGTAAAAAAATCATGTATATATATGTAGTTATTATCTCCATTAAATGCCCTTAGACTGAATGAATCGTCATCATCCTCATTTGGATTTTCTATGTTTGCTAATTTCATTGGTCTTTTTATATTTTCCGGATGGACGTTTTGTAAGGGAAATATTCTGAAATATGGTTGATCCTTATGCCGTACTCTTTTGTAGTTTTTAATTGGTCCTGTTTGTCTGTTTTCTATATATTCTTCTCTGTTTTGATTTAATTTGGCTATTGTTTTCTGTTTTACTGTATTTATTCTATCTTGTAATATGGATGGACAAATGTTTTCTTTGGCGTCCCTTGGAGAACATTTGATAGTTGAGTGGTACCTATCGTTATAGTTGCATATAACAATTTGTATCCTCATTTCTGTTGAAAGACTAGAGTCCTCAATTCCTGTTAGTTTTTCCAGTCTCTCAATGTCTGCATTTCCTGTATGGCTATTTGGTTTTGTGTGATGGACTTCTACATTTTCGGCATTTAAATATTTTATTAATTGTTCTGCTCTATCATTCATAAATCTCTTAAAAGTAGCTGGGGCATTTTTCAACCCGAAAGGCATTCGGACGTATTCATATCGTCCTGCCGGAGTGACAAAAGCTGTTTTCTGGATGTCCCTTTCTGCCATTAAAATCTGATGGTAACCTTTTGCTAGATCTATGGTGCTAAAGTACTGTGCTTTGCCCAATTTATCTAAGATTCCTTCGATATTCGGTAGAGGATACTTATCGTCTACAGTCAATTGTTTTAACCTCCTATAATCAACCACTAGCCTGAATTTTTGTATCCTGAATTATCTATCTTTTTCTGTATTTTTAGAATAGGTGAGCTATATCTACTGTGACTTTTTCTAATTAGATAAGTTTATTGAAATGCTTTAATCATTTTTCGATTTCCTTTTTCTCATCTGATTTTAAATGATCAAGGTTGATGTTCTTTACTTCACTTATATCTAATGAATAAACTTGCTCTTGCATAGTTTCCATATAGAATGGAAGATTCACACCATTTTTCAAAATTATTGTCATTTTTTCGATATTTAGATAAGTTTATTGAAATGTTTTAATAATTTTTCGATTTCCTTTTTCTCATTTGATTTTAAATGATCAAGGTTGATGTTCTTTACTTCACTTATATCTAATGAATAAACTTGCTCTTGCATAGTTTTCATATAGAATGGAATATTCACACCATTTTTCAAAATTATTGTCATTTTTTCGATATCAATGGTTTTAACGTTTTTTAAAAAGGAAATCATTTCCTATTAACAAATCATATGGTTTATTAAAATCCATTAATAACCATCTCATTCTGGCGTTTTCTGGGTATTTGAATTCTTTGGGACAAGGGCTTTTTACCTTAACATTTGGCGTTTTAATTATTCCGTTTAAAGTATTCACCAAAGTGCTTTCACTTTCAAGCACTGGTAATTTAAATTTTTCGAAACTAGATTTTTTCATTATACTTATGGTTGAACCTGAGTCGACCAAAGCATAAAATTTTTTCTCAAAAAATGTTAATATTATTATAATTTTGTTTGATGATTCCGAGGCTAATTTGTAAAAACTCCTCGTTCGTGTTTGATTCTTGTGAATCACCTCTCCTACTCATTGTGTCTACGTCCATGGGTTCTGGTCCCCTATTTTGTACTTGTTGTCTACTATTTACTGAATTTCTTTGCTGTTGTGAGTAATTATAATGATTTTGATTTGTTGAATTTCTTTGCTGTTGTGAGTAATTATAATGATTTTGATTTGTTCGAACCTGTTCTGAATAATTTGTACGATTTTGCCATCGAGGCTGTCTTGTTTGATTGGATTGCTGTCCATGAAGGTTTATTTGACGTTGTCCGGATTGTGGACGATACTGTTGTTCAGAAAAATTTTGATTTTGTGAACGATATTGTCCTGAATAGAAATTTTTGTTGTTAACACCATTATTTTTGGTATTAGCTTGAAAATTGTTTCCCCCCTTTTTTAGATAAGGATTTAGATTTCCTTCATCCAACCCAATAAATTTATAAATTTCATTCGCCATTTCCGTTAATGATGTGACCGATTGCACTGTATATGCAAATGTCCCTGATGCTAATTGCTTTATTCGCTGAATTAGCATTCCCGAAAAATTTCTCTCATAGTGTCACCATTTTCGCTTAGTGCACTATATTCTGTTATATCATCCACGATTTCGTTTAATCTTTTACTTAATTCCGCTATACTATTTACTTTAAGAATCGAAATTTCTTTTGTGATCAACATTTGATTTTTTGTGGGTCTATAATGTTGCCTTAATTTAGTTTTACAACTTTCCCAATTTTCAGGTGGGTTTATTTGCAAAAAATTTTTTGCTGATCCACCAATTTTCAAATCATAAATAACCCTGAATACTATTTCTTCCTGTCCTACATAGTCCCTTCGTACCCTGTCAACTGCTTCAATGAAGGATGGCAATTTTTTTACAATTCCTTCAAAGGGAGATACATATCTTAAGTCTTTGTCGACTCTTTGCCTAATTGTAAGTTGATTTATTGCTGCATTTTGTGAAGCTATCTGTGTTAACGATGCCAAGCATCGAGTTAGCATTTCTATTTGCTCTGCCATATTTTTTATTTTTATTTTTTTTTTTTTTTATTTTTTTTTTTTTTTTTTTTTTTACAAAGAAAGTAATGGCTTCAAATAAAACTACTACTTAAATTACTAAATTATTAGTTGGATATTATTTTACCTTGCTGTTGGTGCTGCTGTTGTTGTTTTTTTTTTTTTTTTTTTGTTTTGCTAAAGCTGCTGCTGCTGTCTTCTCTGTTGCTGCTGTTGATATTGTTGTTTTTTGTTTTGTTAAAGCTGCTTCTGCTGTCTCCGCTGTTGCTGCTGTTGATGTAGTTGTTTTTGTATTAAAGGTAATCCAAATGCAGTAATCCAATGGAATATTTTAGAGCTCACTTTTAGGGTTTTCAACAGTTTTCTTTATTTTTTCTCAAAATAATTTTTGTTTTGCACTTTCACAAATTCTTTCACTTTTTGAATTATGTTTTTGCTTTTGCTATAGTTTTCCAACTCAAATGTATTATTTTGTTCTGCTTTGGGATTTATATAATTAGCTGTATCTTTGCCACTTTTCTTTTAATAACAGTACTTTTGTTTAATAATAATTTATTTAGCTTTTATTTAGCTTTTCTTTGCTAGCTGAGCGAAGCTGAGAGAGAATATGGAACCGTTCCGTTCGACTGCGCCAATTACGATATAATAAAACTCCGGTTTACCGTACTGAGCGGCTTGCCGTCCAGTTTATTAATCATTAATTTTATTCTTTACAAAAATCTTATTTCCTAAATTTACCTGAAACCTTTATAAAAATCTTACTTGCTAAATTTACCTGAAGCCGTTGTGCTGACTTGACATTCCTCAGCATCAACGACCCGGCATATCTTATATTACAATTTTATATGTACATATGTATGTAGTTGAATCTAAAGATTCAACTTACATTTCAGAGAAATAAAAATATTTAAAAAATACTTGTCTTTTTTTGTGTGTCGACGAGTTTGACAGTGGTGGAGTCGTTTGACGACGCAACTCCCGCGAGCAAGTTCGACAATTTCCCACAAATTGTTTAACTTTTTTCTCCATTTTTGGAAAGAAATAATCCTCTAGAATTTGTTTTGTGTTCTCCTGCGCTGCTCGATGCGCTCTGTTATGTTCAGCAGCGATAATTTCCTGCTGCTCATTCGGATTCGTAATGTCGTTAACGAATTTCTCCGTATGTCTGAATTTAACTGTTGGAAACATTTCGACCAGTTCGTGCTGAAACTGTGCAAGTGCATGCAGATCGCAGTGTATTGCATTTACTGCTGTTGTGTTTACGGCCTCCTGTAAAAGTTCTAATAAATCCTTTTTTTCTCGGTAAGAAATGATATGCCTTGTCTTTTTTCCAAAAATTATATAAGTTTTTCTTTGAGATTCTGTACTTACCTCCACAATAATCTGGTTGCGGAAGCAATTTACCTGTTTTTCCGATCTTTCAATTGTATGGGTTGATGATTCCTCGCTATGAATTGTCTCGATGCTCGTGTTATCTAAAGCATTTATATGTTGCCTAGATAGAGCGTCTGCCACCACATTTTCCTTTCCTGGTTTGTAGATTAGCTTTGCGTTGCATTCGTCTATGAAGGCTTTCCATCTTTTAATTTTCGAATTAGGATTCCTATCCGAAACCGCAAAGGTCAGCGGCTGGTGGTCAGTATAAGCATTAAGTTTTGTTACGCCGTACAGATAGTTTCTAAGAGCTTTCAATGCCCATACAATAGCTAACAATTCCCTTTCATTGGTAGCGTAATGCTCCTCGCTCCCGGACAGAGTGCGAGAAATCATGGTAATCGGTTTGCCCTCCTGAGAGAGGACGGCGCCTATAGCATGAGCCGACGCGTCAGTAGTTAGATCGAATGGTTTGTTAAAATCTGGGTACGTCAGGGTTACATCCTCTGACGCTAAAATTTCTTTAATTGTTTCGAAGGTCTTTTTCTGTTCATCCGTCAAATCAATTCTGATGTTTTTTGATTGGGACGCAGTAACTCGACCGTATTCGCCTCTCATGATGCTCGACAATTTTTTTGATATTCTAGCGAAATCCCTTATAAAACATCTATAATAAGCCGCTAGACCTAGGAATGATCTGAGTCCCCTTAGAGTGGTGGGCTCAGGGAAACTTCGTATTGTGTCGACTTTGTCTGGACACGTTTTTATTCCTCCTTGTGAAACTAAGAACCCCAGGTATTCGACCTCAGTCCTAAAAAATTTGGATTTTTCAACCGACACTCTCATGTTGGCCCTAAATAATTCATTTAAAATTGATTCTATATCTTTCAGATGCTGCTGTTTGTTTTCCGAAAAATAATAACATCGTCTACATAGACAAAACAGCTTTTCCCAATATGCTCTCTTAATACGTCGTCTATGGCGCGTTGAAAGATGCTCGGCGCGTTTTTTAATCCAAAAGGTAACCGGCAAAATTCATACTTGCCATTCTTGACAGAGAAAGCTGTTTTTTCCTATCACGCTCCAATAGTTTAATCTGATGGAAACCAGATTTTAAGTCCAAAGTGGTGAAGTATTTACTACCACCCAAATTGGAAAGAATTCCTGTTATGTCGGGAATTGGGTATTTATCACCGATAGTTTTTTCATTGAGCTTCCGAAAGTCAATAACTAATCTCTGCTTGGCCTGTCCGTTTTCGTCTACCCCCTTTTTCTTTACCACCCATATAGGGTTGTTAAACGGTGATCTTGATGGCCGGATAACTCCATTTGCTAACAAGTCCTTGATTTCTTTGTCCACGAAATCCGCTACACTCAGTGGGTACGGGTATAATCTTGAGTAAACTGGTGTTTCGTCCTCCGTTCGAATTGTTGCTATCACCTTTGTATTGTACGGTAATGCCTCATTGGGGTCAGCAAAAACCCCATTCATCCTTTTGATCATCCTAGAAAAATCTTCTCTAACGTCTGTTGGTACTAGATTTGTTTGAAGCCTAAGATGGCTTACGTCATGACTGGAAATGAAGAAGATTTCCTCCTCACCAAAATCATGATTTATTGTGTTCGATTTAAGGTCAATGTTCGCATGGACCCTGTTTAGTATGTCGAGCCCAATCACGCCATCAAATGATGTTAAGTCCGGTAAGATGAAAAATTCTGCCACTACACCAAATATTTTTATGTAGCATTTTTCCATGATAGAAGTAACCCCGTGAATAGATTTTACAGAGAATGTGTCCCTGAAATGTTGTGTCCTTAAAGCCGGTGTTGGTTTCATATAACTCCTCGACGCACCAGTATCGATAAGGAGTTTCACTTCTTTCCCTCCTAGGGACTTTGAAATCCAGGGTAGGAGGGACCTTCCCCTAAAAAAAAAACTTACGTCATCCGCCGCTTGTTCGGCTTCTGCACCGTACAATGATTCACTCTGTGGCTCAACTTCCTCCTCCAGATGATTAACACGTTGGATCTTTGGTCCTGTGTAACGTCCAGAATTTGCTGGACGTTTTTGTTGATACCCCTGTTGCATTCTATTACTGTTTCCTTGATAAACGTCCATTGGTTCCGCTCTGACTAGTCTGTCGCTGTCACGTCCGTTATTTACCCTTTGATTTTCCGTAAAATGAGGTGCATGTCCGGGTTTGTACTGCCTATTACTATATTATTATTTTTTTTAATGTGGTTGCCCTCGACGTTCCTGGCAGCAAAATTGGCCGCAAACGCATACCGCTCATGGTTTGAGTCTACCTCCTGTGCTAAAGCAAGAGCAGACGGAAGGTCAGACGGCCGTGAAGCGAAAAGAATGTCGCATAAGGGCTTCCTTAAGCCGGAAATGAAAACTTTTAGGGCATCTGCCCTATATTTCTCGTTTATAATTTCTGCCACGCTACTCTCGTAAGACATTATAGTCTTATTAGCTAGTAACGTTAGCTTCTTTTCTACCTCATCGTAGAATTCCAGACAGGACCTAGAACCCTGTCTTAAGGTAGATAATTCCTGCTCTATAAGATATACGGGACGTTTGTCCGCGTACGTAAAGTCTAAACGTGCTATAATGGCATTAAAATTAAGCACAGTACTAAACGATGAGAGGACCGCACCGGCAGCCCCTCTTATTTTGTTCCTCAAAATGGTAACTGCTTGGTAGTGTCGTTCACTGCCATCGTACCTCTTGAACAGTTCATAAGCGTTATGCGCCGCCTCGCGCCATGACACATATGTGCCTATGTGACCATGAAATTCGGGAAGTGATTTGATCGCATCGAGCGTTATGTCACATGTCACTAGTGGATTTACAGATACCTTTAGATATTCTTCTACCTTTGGCCTGCTGCCCGTCACTTGGTTTTGGATTGCTAATAACTTCCTATCGAACTCCAACCTTTGTGCTGCCAAAGCACTTCTAACTTCCGCCTTAATTAACTCGCTTATTTGTTCTGTGTTCATATTTGCTTTCTGACTTCCTAACTTTAAATTTCTAAAAAGGTCTTCCAGACCTTCACTCATTAATTTTTGTTCTGTCACTTTCCTTTATTTTATTCACAATTATTGTTATATTTATTCCAGGAAACGAGCATCTCACTTACCCTTCCATTGGATTTGAATAGATTAAAATTAGGTTCAGAGTCTTCCGGTTAGTTGATCGGGCCAAAGGTTGTCTCTTCTTAAAGTCCACGTTGAGTCCAAGAAGTTGATTGTTGTTGATTTTAAGTGAGCCAGCTATCGTAGTCACACGAGTCGAGTTAAGAACTTTATATTTTTCTATTAAACTTTTCTCGCGTGCCCCACGTTGGGCGCCAATTATTCAAATGTATTGTTCAATTTTAAAATTATTTTATTTGCCGTCATCTCGGCTTAGTTGTCAAGTATAAAGTGCCCCTTAAAATTATTCCTAACTTAGCTCAAGCCACCAACCCGCATCGCGTTGAGGCTCCTCTGCTGACGTTTTGCTGACCTTGCGCCTCGTGCCTGGTGTTTGTTTACTTTGATGTCTGGCCAATGTTCTCACGCAAAATGTGCTGACTTAGCGACATGTGCAGAGTGGTAGGCTCTTATTACGACGGGAATTAGGGTGTGTCGTTTCCTCGCGATAACTTATATGCACATTTAGCAGACGATATTGAGTTGCTTCAAATCATTAACATCAAATATTTAAGTTAATTAACCTTCTTCATCTTACCCAAGTTGACATAAAGCCATAACGGCAGTGCATTTGGAAGAATTCGACAATCTTATATTCAGGTATAAAGTCGACTTTCTTGTATATTCACATTTAACAGTCGGTATTGAGTTGCTTTAAATCATTAACATCAAATTAAAGTTAGCCTTCTTTATCTTATCGAAGTTGACGTAATGCTATAACGGCAGTGCATTTGGAAGAACTCGACAGTCTTATATTCAGGTATAAAGTCGATTTTCTTGTATATACACATTTAGCAGTCGGTGTTGAATTGCTTCAAATCACTATAATCAAATACTAAAGTTTATTAGCTTTCTACGTCTTACCCAAGTTGACATAAAGCCATAACGGCAGTGCATGTGGAAGAATTCGACAATCTTATATTCAGGTATAAAGTCGATTTTCTTGCACATACACAATTAGCAGTCGGTATTGAGTTGCTTCAAATTCTATTCTACAATCTTTTATTCAGGTATATGGCCGATTTTCTTGTATATACACATTTAGCAGTCGGTGTTGAGTTGCTTCAAATCATTAACATCAAATATTTAAGTTAATTAGCCTTCTACATCTTATCGAAGTTGACATAAAGCCATAACGGCAGAGCATTTGGAAGAATTCGTCAATCTTATATTCAGGTATAAAGTCGATTTTCTTGTATATACACATTTAGTAGTCGGTATTGAGTTGCTTCAAATCATTAAAATCTAATATTAAAGTTTATTAGCCTTCTATGTCTTATCGAAGTTGACATAAAGCCATAACGGCAGTGCATTTGGAAGAACTCGACAATCTTATATTCAGGTATAAAGTCGATTTTCTTGTATATGCGCATTTAGCAGTCGATATTGAGTTGCTTCAAATCATTAACATCAAATAGTTAAGTTAATTAACCTTCTTCATCTTATCGAAGTTGACATAAAGCCATAACGGCAGAGCATTTGAAAGAATTCGACAACCTTATATTCAGATATAAAGTCGATTTTATTGTATATACTCATTTAGCAGTCGGTGTTGAGTTGCTTCAAATCATTAACATCAAATTTTTAAGTTAATTAACCTTCTTCATCTTATCGAAGTTGACATAAAGTCATAACGGCAGTGCGTTTGGAAGAATTCGACAAATTTATATTCAGGCATAAAGTCGATTTTCTTGTATATACACATTTAGCAGTCGATATTGAGTTGCTTTAATTCATTAATTTAACATATTTTAGTTAATTAACCTTCTTCATCTTACCCAAGTTGACATAAAGCCATAACGGCAGTGCACTTGGAAGAATTCGACAATCTTATATTCAGCTATAAAGTCGATTTTCTTGCATATGCACATTTAGCAGTCGGAGCTGAGTTGCTTCAAATCATTAGCATCAAATATTTAAGTTAATTAGCCTTCTTCATTTTATCGAAGTTGACATAAAGCCATAACGGCAGTGCATTTGGAAGAATTCGACAACCTTATATTCAGGTATAAAGTCGATTTTCTTGTACGTACACATTTAGCAGTCGATATTGAGTTGCTTTAATTCATAAGTTTAACATATTTAAGTTAATTAACCTTCTTCATCTTACCCAAGTTGACATAAAGCCATAACGGCAGTGCATTTGGAAGAATTCGACAATCTTATATTCAGGTATAAAGTCGATTTTCTTGTACGTACACATTTAGCAGTCGATATTGAGTTGCTTTAATTCATTAGTTTAACATATTTAAGTTAATTAACCTTCTTCATCTTTCCCAAGTTGACATAAAGCCATAACGGCAGTGCATTTGGAAGAATTCGACAATCTTATATTCAGGTATAAAGTCGATTTTCTTGTACGTACACATTTAGCAGTCGATATTGAGTTGCTTTAATTCATAAGTTTAACATATTTAAGTTAATTAACCTTCTTCATCTTACCCAAGTTGACATAAAGCCATAACGGCAGTGCATTTGGAAGAATTCGACAATCTTATATTCAGGTATAAAGTCGATTTTCTTGTACGTACACATTTAGCAGTCGATATTGAGTTGCCTTAATTCATTAGTTTAACATATTTAAGTTAATTAACCTTCTTCATCTTACCCAAGTTGACATAAAGCCATAACGGCAGTGCATTTGGAAGAATTCGACAATCTTATATTCAGCTATAAAGTCGATTTTCTTGTATATGCACATTTAGCAGTCGGTGCTGAGTTGGCTTCAAATCATTAGCATCAAATATTTAAGTTAATTACCCTTCTTCATCTTATCGAAGTTGACATAAAGCCATAACGGCAGTGCGTTTGGAAGAATTCGACAAATTTATATTCAGGCATAAAGTCGATTTTCTTGTATATACACATTTAGCAGTCGATATTGAGTTGCTTTAATTCATTAATTTAACATATTTAAGTTAATTAACCTTCTTCATCTTACCCAAGTTGACATAAAGCCATAACGGCAGTGCAATTGGAAGAATTCGACAATCTTATATTCAGCTATAAAGTCGATTTTCTTGTATATGCACATTTAGCAGTCGATATTTAGTTGCTTTAAATCATTTACATCAAATATTTAAGTTAATTAACCTTCTTCATCTTACCCAAGTTGACATAAAGCCATAACGGCAGTGCATTTGGAAGAATTCGACAATTTTATATTCATATATAAAGTCGATTTTATTGTATATACTCATTTAGCAGTCGGTGTTGAGGTGCTTCAAATCATTAACATCAAATATTTAAGTTAATTAGCCTTCTTCATCTTATCGAAGTTGACATAAAGCCATAACGGCAGTGCATTTGGAAGAATTCGACAACCTTATATTCAGGTATAAAGTCGATTTTCTTGTACGTACACATTTAGCAGTCGATATTGAGTTGCTTTAATTCATTCGTTTAACATATTTAAGTTAATTAACCTTCTTCATCTTACCCAAGTTGACATAAAGCCATAACGGCAGTGCACTTGGAAGAATTCGACAATCTTATATTCAGGTATAAAGTCGATTTTCTTGCACATACACAATTAGCAGTCGATATTGAGTTGCTTCAAATCATTAACATTAAATATTTAAGTTAATTAGCCTTCTTCATCTTATCGAAGTTGACATAAAGCCATAACGGCAGTGCATTTGGAAGAACTCGACAATCTTATATTCAGGTATAAAGTCAATTTTCTTGTATATACACATTTAGCAGTCGGTATTGAGTTGCTTCAAATCATTAACATCAAATATTTAAGTAAATTAACCTTCTTCATCTTATCGAAGTTGACATAAAGCCATAACGGCAGTGCATTTGAAAGAATTCTACAACCTTATATTCAGATATAAAGTCGATTTTATTGTATATACACATTTAACAGTCGGTATTGAGTTGCTTCAAATCATTAACATCAAATTTTTAAGTTAATTAACCTTCTTCATCTTATCGAAGTTGACATAAAGTCATAACGGCAGTGTTTTGAAGAATTCGACAAATTTATATTCAGGCATAAAGTCGATTTTCTTGTATATACACATTTAGCAGTCGATATTGAGTTGCTTTAATTCATTAATTTAACATATTTAAGTTAATTAACCTTCTTCATCTTACCCAAGTTGACATAAAGCCATAACGGCAGTGCATTTGGAAGAATTCGACAATCTTATATTCAGGTATAAAGTCGATTTTCTTGTATATACACATTTAGCAGTCGATATTGAGTTGCTTCAAATCATTAACATCAAATATTTAAGTTAATTAGCCTTCTTCATCTTATCGAAGTTGACATAAAGCCATAACGGCAGTGCATTTGGAAGAATTCGACAATCTTATATTCAGGTATAAAGTCGATTTTCTTGTATATACACATTTAGCAGTCGATATTGAGTTGCTTTAAATCATTAATTTAACATATTTAAGTTAATTAACCTTCTTCATCTTACTGAAGTTGACATAAAGCCATAACGGCAGTGCATTTGGAAGAATTCGACAATCTTATATTCAGGTATAAAGTCGATTTTCTTGTATATACACATTTAGCAGTCGATATTGAGTTGCTTTAAATCATTAATTTAACATATTTAAGTTAATTAACCTTCTTCATCTTATCCCAAGTTGACATAAAGCCATAACGGCAGTGCATTTGGAAGAATTCGACAATCTTATATTCAGGTATAAAGTCGATTTTCTTGTATATACACATTTAGCAGTCGATATTGAGTTGCTTTAAATCATTAACATTAACATATTTAAGTTAATTAACCTTCTTCATCTTACTGAAGTTGACATAAAGCCATAACGGCAGTGCATTTGGAAGAATTCGACAATCTTATATTCAGGTATAAAGTCGATTTTCTTGTATATACACATTTAGCAGTCGATATTGAGTTGCTTCAAATCATTAACATCAAATATTTAAGTTAATTAACCTTCTTCATCTTACTGAAGTTGACATAAAGCCATAACGGCAGTGCATTTGGAAGAATTCGACAATCTTATATTCAGGTATAAAGTCGATTTTCTTGTATATACACATTTAGCAGTCGATATTGAGTTGCTTTAAATCATTAACATCAAATATTTAAGTTAATTAACCTTCTTCATCTTATCGAAGTTGACATAAAGCCATAACGGCAGTGCATTTGGAAGAATTCGACAATCTTATATTCAGGTATAAAGTCGATTTTCTTGTATATACACATTTAGCAGTCGATATTGAGTTGCTTTAAATCATTAACATCAAATATTTAAGTTAATTAGCCTTCTTCATCTTACTGAAGTTGACATAAAGCCATAACGGCAGTGCATTTGGAAGAATTCGACAATCTTATATTCAGGTATAAAGTCGATTTTCTTGTATATACACATTTAGCAGTCGATATTGAGTTGCTTTAAATCATTAACATCAAATATTTAAGTTAATTAACCTTCTTCATCTTATCGAAGTTGACATAAAGCCATAACGGCAGTGCATTTGGAAGAATTCGACAATCTTATATTCAGGTATAAAGTCGATTTTCTTGTATATACACATTTAGCAGTCGGTATTGAGTTGCTTTAAATCATTAACATCAAATATTTAAGTTAATTAGCCTTCTTCATCTTATCGAAGTTGACATAAAGCCATAACGGCAGTGCATTTGGAAGAATTCGACAATCTTATATTCAGGTATAAAGTCGATTTTCTTGTATATACACATTTAGCAGTCGATATTGAGTTGCTTTAAATCATTAACATTTAAATATTTAAGTTAATTAACCTTCTTCATCTTATCGAAGTTGACATAAAGCCATAACGGCAGTGCATTTGGAAGAATTCGACAATCTTATATTCAGGTATAAAGTCGATTTTCTTGTATATACACATTTAGCAGTCGATATTGAGTTGCTTCAAATCATTAACATCAAATATTTAAGTTAATTAGCCTTCTTCATCTTATCGAAGTTGACATAAAGCCATAACGGCAGTGCATTTGGAAGAATTCGACAATCTTATATTCAGGTATAAAGTCGATTTTCTTGTATATACACATTTAGCAGTCGATATTGAGTTGCTTTAATTCATTAACATAACATATTTAAGTTAATTAACCTTCTTCATCTTATCCAAGTTGACATAAAGCCATAACGGCAGTGCATTTGGAAGAATTCGACATTCTTATATTCAGGTATAAAGTCGACTGACATATACACATTTAGCAGTCGATATTTTACGTAAATCATACATTTAGC
>NW_026089840.1:0-29111 GCF_024586455.1 Bactrocera neohumeralis | reverse complement strand
ACCAACATTCTTATTTATTTACGCACCGCAAAAAAAAAACTAAAAATATTGTCTACCAGAAAGCACTATATTAATTAACTGTATATGATCATAACTGTGTTGTATTTAATTTAAGCAAAGATTTGTTTATCATGTTCACAGTCCATAAACGAGTACATCCAAGAAAATTTTAAATTTTTGTATATGAAGTGTATAAATATAAATAAATGCCTTAATATGTATATAATATGTGCATTTGGATCCTTAATGTCAACGTGTATTAGTAACTCTTTATTTCCATCAACTTGGCTCCATCTACTTGGGAACCACTTGGCTCGCCAGGACATGATAATATGGTGGAAGTACTAGGCGACTCGGACAAATCTGATTCGATCAGAACATTATCAATGTTGAGCTGCTGGCTGTCTTCAATAACATCAATATCTACCAGAACATTCTTGATGTTGGGCTTTTGGCTGTCTTCAATAACTTGAATGTCCTGTATGTCTTCGGCCGATAAATTTAATTCACAGAATGTCTCCTCAGATGATGAAGATGGCATTGTAGAAACGTAGCTTCACTATAACTATATTTTTTTTGTAGTTGTTTGATTATTCTTTATTTTCTCGATGAACAGATTATGTTGTAGTTCTTCTTAATTTTTAATAACTGACAGTTATTATTTTTTTCTGCCGTCGATCCAAAAAACGACAATGATTTTAAGGAGTTGAGGGATGTTTGACTAGTTATAGTTGTAAATATTTGTCAGTATTCAACTCAAAAAAATTGTCTTTGATGGTAAAAAATATTTGTCAGTATGTCACTTTGTCTATGGTAAAATGTCACTAAATGTTAACGTCTCTTTGCTGTGCATCTATACTATAATTCTTTAATATTCCTAAAAATCTAAAAGCAGCAAATTTCAATAAAATTAAAAAGTATTGTGTCGTGTGTTTGTGACTTACTAAATATGCCTCCAATAATTAGGCGGTGCGAAGTTCGCCGGGTCAGCTAGTATATTAATATTTGAATGTTTGTATGTATGTATATATTTTATAAGTAAGATTTGCGTGAGTGCATATGTAAATATGTATGTTTGTATTGATTCTCGCATTGGAAATTTTGCTTTTTATGCCTTTTGCTTACCAATTTTATGCAATCCTGCTTACTGTTTGAAGAAACAGAAGGGTTAATGCTGGGAAGATTTGTAGGTAAATACTTGAATATAATTTGTTTGTTCTCTGTTGTAGTGGGTGTGTTTGTATACACAAAGATATATGGATGATATATTTTTCAACTGTATTTTGTTCCCGTTTAGAAATTGTTCAAACGGATTATATACATAGGTTTTATATTTGATAAAACCGTATGATATCATACATATTTACATATGTTCATAAAAAATGGAAATGACTTACTTTGTCTCGCCTTAAGGGAATTTTGGGAGAATACAGTACATATATTTATGCCCCTATTGCGGTTTTCAACCCGACTTGGTCGAATTGAAGTTAAGGTAACTCAACTTCAGATCAACCAAACTCTTTTTCGGTATTGCGAACTTCAACTAAGTTCAGTCGAAGTATGATTGGCGTTGCCAACCTAAGAAAGTGAAGTTTGACAGATAGTGAAACAGCTAAAATTTTGTAAACGACATATTTAAACAATTGAATTCAGTTGTCGCTCGCGAAAAAGTGAGTAAACATATATAATAAACAATAAATAAAAAATGGATATAAGTTTTGATTTATATTACAATGACGAAAATACTGGGGGCAAAATTGATGTGCTACGTATACGAAAAAGCCTTCGTGATCACTCAAATCCATTGAAGCTTCCAAATGCAAAGTAAGCCATAGTTTTTTCACAATTGAGTTGCTTTTTAATAATATTTGTTGCAGATTCATAAGTTATTTTCGATTAAATAACGTCTGCGAGGAACGGCCATACCTCCTATATTAAAATTATGCGCAACTCTGCGTTTCCTTGCTGACGGTGGTTATCAAAAATGCAGTGGAAATGATTTTAACATTGGGTTGGCGCAACCTACGCTATCTTTGGAAATTAAAGAGATTATAAATATAATTGAACAACGTACATATTTGTGCCCAATGGATTAAAATTCAAATGACTGAGGAGGAGCAAAACGCTTCAAAAGTTTCATTTTATTCAAAAAGTGCTTTCCCGGGAGTAGTTGCATCGACGGAACTCATGTTCGCATAATTTCACCAAGAAAAGAAGTGCAACATCTTTATCTTAACAGAAAGGGCTACCACAGTTTAAACGTGATGATTGTATGTATAAAATCTGAATTATATTAGAAACAAAATGGTATAATTTCTTAAAATTTTTAGCTTTGTGATTATAAAATGTCTATTCGGTATGTGGATGCTAGGCATGCAGGCGCAAATCATGACTCTTTTGTTTTCAATGTTAGCGATTTGAAAGTGCATTTACAGAACAACATACAGAATAACACTTGGATCTTGGGTAAGACTTTATCGTATTTATTGCTAAATAAGTGGAGTAATGTAATTTCTGAGGCGACGCTGGCTATCCTCTGCACAAATTTTTAATGACGCCTTATCGCATGGCGGAAGCTTCTTCACCCCAAGCACGCTACAATACAGTACACTCAAAGGTCCAGAATATTGTAGAGCGGACAATTGGTGTACTCAAGAGTAGATTTCGATGTCTTTTATCTGTACGAGGTTTACATTACACTCCTGAAAAGGCTACGCAAATTGTGAATGCTTGTTGCGCATTGCACAATATTTGCCAACACTTTCAAGTGGAATCTCCGGAAGAAATACCATCTACTTCAAATACTACAATGACCAATGATGTTTTGGACATAGAAAGAGAAGAAGAGGATACGGCTCGAATAATTCGCAATAATATTATGACTTCCCTCTTAATAATTAAAATATTAAATTTCATTTATTCTTTCTAATGTGCTATTTATTCAGGCATATATTTAAATTTTATTTAAATGAATTCATTAAATAACAATATCAATATCAAAAATCTTTGCGAAGATTCTTTGCGAAGATTTTAAATTAGCAATTTTGAGGCGATGCACCTCAATTTGAATTGATTGTTTCCAAATTGTGGCTTTCCTCTTCCTACTTCTGGAAACTTCTCCATTAACTCCACCAATTTTTCGAATTCCTTTTTTGTTGCAACTTTATTTTTTCTAAAAATTTATAAAAAATATTAATTAAAATTAATTTAACATTAATTAAAATAGTTATTTTACCCGTCCTCCATTTTTCTTTAATATTTTTTTGTATTTCGCTGCACGAATGTTGAACTTCAACTGCTATTAAGCAGTTGAAGTATATTTATATACTAGTCAACCCCACTTGTACAGAGTTGAAGTTGGCAATACCGAATTTTTAAACTTCGACTGAAATGCAGTTGGGTTGAAAACCGCAATAGGGGCATTATATAATTTTGGGGATATTATCCGCTTTCGTTTCTGTTTCCTCCTGTGTTTAGTCCTACATTAAACACAGGAGGTTTAATGTTCCTTTCCTAATTTCCTCCTTTGATTAGTGTCCTCTTGCTCCCGTTTCCTCCTTTGTAGAGTACGTATTAGGCCGGGTCGATTTGTGGGGAGGCAAAAAAAAATCACCCATTGCTCTATGAAAACCAAGATCGGCAACCGGAGAACTGAGCCGTCAAATCGAAACTTGTGAAACTCTTCCGGTAAGTTATTGCTATCACTCATTTATTATAATTGTCAACCATTTTTAATTATTTTGTTGTTATATATTTTTAGGTGGTGGGCGGTTTCCAGAAAATGGAGTTGCAAAATATGCCCCCTGCTCCAGAAAAAAAAGAATTTTCCACCGATTCGAAGTATCATGCAATTTCTAGCGGCGTGGTTCCGGTGGATCTGGCTAACATCAAACCAGGGAAAATTGTACATTCTCGGTGGCTCACCAAGGCCGCTAGATTATTGCGATTATATGTATGTGGCAACGGAAAATCCAAATGCAAATTTAAGAATTCTGGTTGAATTTATAATTAAATGATATGTGCCAATGTACTTCAATATCAAGTATTACAGCACTGTCGTGTACGGCAGTGCATTATTTTTCAAGTTCATTGGTTGATCACGATTTCTAGAACCTCGTTTACGCAAAATTGTCAATCAAGTAATTAAAGATAATTCATATTATGCGCATTCGGAAAATATCTTGTTATCAATGTTGTTTGATGATAGGAAAGAAAAGCGCGACTGTGCCATCAAGAAAATTCTACGCTATCGAACCGATGTTGACGACCCAATGGAACTTATAGTTTTTAAAAAACCAGATATAAACTTTAATTGCACAAGTTATACGGAAATGATCAATTTGAATGATATATATCGTATATATATCGCATTTGAACCACCATTCACGCGAAGCATTCCGTACGATTCATTGAAAGAATATTTAAATCAAGATGATCCACCGTTTAATGATCCAAAAATTCCATCACACATACAAGGAACGGAACGACATGTTCAATTGCTAGCTAGCGTTTCCAAACGGGTTATACCGGAAAATGTAGAGGCTGTTATGGCGACGACATTAGAGAGCCGTGCGAAATTGCTCAGACTTGAAAGTAAAAAAGACTTCAAACAATAATTTTTTTTAGTTTCTTTTCTATAACTCACTTAAATTAATTTTTTCATTTACATGAAAAAATAGATATTATTATTAATAAATAAATAAAAATAAAAAAAAACATAGCAATTTAGCTGATTTTTTCATGTAAAAGCCAAAATTGGTGATTTTTTGAAATGATTGTATAAGGAACCCCCCAGGGGAGTCCCAGGGGGTGTGCCGCTGGCATGGGTGGATCGGCCGTCCAAAGTTAGTGGGGGTCGGTCATACATTTGGACTCGATTGGAGCACTCTAAATGGGTCAAAGTGGAATTTTTCAAAATTTGCCCCTACCCAAAAGTTTGACCCAAATTGGGGGACATCAAAATTCGTTTTAGAGGTATGGTTTCTTCGGCAAAGTTTCTTATTTTGATCCCTAGATTTCATAGAGCAATGGGCGATTTTTAAATCGACCCGCCCTAGTATGTATGTATGTAATTATGCATTAGTTTTATTTTTTTTTTCCTAATTATATAGCGCCCGATTTATGTGTTAATTGTTGGTATTTTTATGGTTAGAGCGCGCCCAATTTATGTTTTAATTTTTTTAATATTTATATTTATTATTATTATTATTCTATTTATATATTTATTTTATTTTTTTCACAGCACTGTATTCTACTTGTTTTTTTTATATATTTTTGTTGTTTTATATGTGAACTATTCGCACTGGATAACTCTTAAAAATTTTTGTAAAATTTTGTTTCTTGATTTTATTTATTTATGTTTTCAGAAAAGAAAATTATCCGTACATTTTTGGCCTAGATGTAGTAATTTATGTTTATAAATTTTTTATTTTTTAATTAAATATACGTATTTTTATGCTTTTTGCACTGCACTTTTGTTTATTTGTTTAATATTTTTGTCTTTTTTATATATGCACTTTTGTAGCACAGTATATTATATATATGTGTATATGTATGTATAATAAGGTGGGCCAAAAAAAAAACGTATTTTTTTTTCTTAGTTACCATGAAAATCTCATCCGACATGACTAAAAACAAGTTCTGGTAAGACCTGGGCTCTTAATATTGATATTAAGAGGTGCCTCATCGACATTTTCGATTTCCCATATAAATAACACAGGAAATTTTGTTTTTTTTGTTTGGAGTTTTAATGTACACAAACAAATAATTGGTAAGCGAGAATCAACACTTATTCTTATAGGAAATTTAACGATCTACAAAAAAGGTCTAGAACATTTTTTGGCAGAGTCTACGCATTCAAAGTTATTCGTAGTTAAGTCCACCAAAAAATTATAAAAAATTATTTTCACAATTTTTCATCTTATATTACAAATTTATGGCAAAGAAACATAACAAATCATATTTTTTCGATTTATCTCATTTTTATTTGATTAATTCATAAAAGATATTCATGCAATCTTGTCATGCTGAACTTATGTAATTGTTAATTTTCATTACTATTTTTGTATTTTACCGTTTAAGTTATTGTAATTATAGATATATATTATTCAAGGTTACGTCAATCTCTCCAACTTTGTTTATAGCAGGAACAGCCAAAAACGCTACTCCCTTCCTTCCTTTGCCTACAAGCTTTGTATACAAAAGAAATAAACACTGATCCAAAAAAAAAAAATTGAAATTGAGCCAGGAAATTCAGACCAATTCTTATCAGTAGATCTGAGTGACTTTGTTTCGAAAAAGTCAATTACTATATTTCAAACATTCGATTTACCTACTGACTTCATTGACGAAAATGTGGAACCTTGGTCACAGGATGAAAGCTATCAAGAGAATCAGGAATTTTTTAAGCGTCTCAGCGTGGTCAATGATGTAGCAGAAAGAGGTGTTGCTTTAATAGAGGAGTACAACAAATGTCTTCCTAAAAATAAAGAACAATTGCAATATTTATTGCAAGTTTTTAAAAATCACCGACAAAAATTTCCCGATTGTAACAAAAAAGACTTTAGTTTAATTTTGAAATAAACAATATGTGAGAGATATGAAATAAAAAGTTGTAATGCAATCGAAAAATTACTGAAAAATGGCTCTTATTAATTTATTTAATTAAGGTTTCTAAGGTATCACTCACACAGAGTAGAGTTCAAAGTTTTTGTTTAAATTAAGTACTTAAAAAATTGATTTTATTAAACGATTATCGATATTTGTGAAAATTCTATGGTTACATCGCTAAACACTCGATAAGTTTTACGAAAAATATGATTTGTTATGTTTCTCAGCCATCAATTTGTAATATAAGATGAAAAATTGTGGAAATCATTTTTTATAATTTTTTGTTGGACTTTAACTACGAATAACTTTGAATGCGTAGACTCTGCCAAAAAATGTTCTAGACCTTTTTTGTAGATCGTTAAATTTCCTATAAGAATAAGTGTTGATCTTCACTTACCAATTATTTGTTTGTGTACATTAAAACTCCAAACAAAAAAAACAAAATTTCCTGTGGTATTTATATGGGAAATCGAAAATGTCGATGAGGCACCTCTTAATATTAATATTAAGAGCTCATCTTACCAGAACTTGTTTTTAGTCATGTCGGATGAGATTTTCATGGTAACTAAGAAAAAAAATAAAAATTTTTTTTTGGCCCACTTTAATGTATAATACTATATTTTCTTTTGTTTGGTCACTGCACTTGCTGCTAGCCAAAACCGGTTTTTGGCACATATGTTCTTTGTTGTTTGCTTTTTTAATTGGTTTTGTCTCTTGTTATTTATTACCTTTTCGTTTTTTATAGCTGCACTTTTTCACACGTTAAGATTTTTATTAATTTTTGTTTACAAATCTTAATTTTATTGACTTTATTTAGCCACAGTGCCTTTCTTTATGGCTCGGAGGACCATGTATATTAAACTCACCCTTTAGCCACTCACACTTTCCTTTAAAAAAAAACCAAAATGCACCAATTCCGAAAATCGTTATAAAACCTTTTATTTGTTGCGAAATTCACTTCAAAAATTGTTACAAAATTAGTTGGTGATTTAAAACTTTAAATATATATATTATATAAAAATGATCAAAAGAAATTATATTGTATATGGAAAATAGCCGATTTTAGAAACGTTAAATATATATATATTAGGGTGCGCCATTTTGAGGCAACCTTTTTTTCAACTGAAAAACAGGCTCAAAACTTTCGAAAAAAATGTTAATAAAGGTTAATGCAGTTTGCGTCACTTATTCCTTACCTCGGGTGGGGGGCAATAAGTGATAGCTAACGGCTCCTTTATTTGAAATTTTTATTTTTTAAATTTTCTTTTACCCCTTACCACTCGTGGGGGGAAGTAAAATGTGTAATTAAAAAATAATCTTTTCCGTTGAGATTTTCTTCAAATCTGAAATCTATTTTGTATTTTTCTTGCTTATATACAAATTTTAAAACTATCTTATCTAACTAAATATATGCGTATGTGTATGTTACAGCACACCACATGGGGCCCTGCCAACCATGAGCGGGTAAAACACCAGATAATTAGCGGGTAACATGGTGGTAAACGTGGTGGTAAACATATAGAATGTTTCTTAAGCCTGGCAGATATTTTACCTACTCACGTACGTATACATGTGATCAGACATCTTTGTTGCGCTCATTCAGCAGTGTCATATAAAAAAGTATATCTGTCCTGCTCTAATATCCCCAATCGACGGCTGATGTAGGGTTGCATTTTCTCTTTTTAAATAGCTGATGCAGGGTTGCATTTTAAACAGCTGATGCAGGGTAGCATTTCCTACTTTTAAAATTTAAAAGAAAACTTTTTAATTTTTAAAATTTTTATTTTATTTTAGTTTTTACATTTATACATAAAATTTATTATAATTTATATATAAATAAAAATATGTTTAATTTAAAAAAATAATTAATATCTGAAAAAAGATTAATTAAAGAAAGGAATTATTACAGCCTGAAAATAAAAGAGTGGAAAAATATTATAAAACACAAATACCTGAAAATAAAATAAAGATTATTAACACCTGAAAATAAATAATAATTACATTGAATTTGTAATATCTAAAAGAAAAAGAAAGATTAATTGTATAAAATGATAATAATATCTGTAAAAAAAAAAAATAATATTATCTGAGAGAATAAAATATATTAAATAAAAATTAATTTTCTCTGAAAGCAAAGATTAATTAAATAGTGATAAAATCTGAAAAGAAAGAATAATTAAATAAAAATCATAATAATATCTGAAATAAAAGAATAATATTATCCGATTATTTAAAATATAAAGCAAACATTTGTTTTCACATATTATTTTGGATTGTGCAGGCCGCCTTAAACGCATACAATACATATGTACATATACGTATGTATGTATGTACATATTTATTTTTGCGTATTATATTGGACTGCGCAGTCCAATTTCAAAGTACACACACTTTTTTCACATAAGTACTTACTTAACAATTGATATTTGCCGCTTCTGATGATATAGCTGCTGCTGCTACTTCCAATTTCCAATGCTATAAAAATAAATGAAGTAATTACATAGTTTCAAAATATTGTTAAAAAATCACATAAAATTCATTTACTTACCTTCTTGTCGTACGAGCCTCCTTTACGATAGTACGATCACGAACGACATGCGGCTATCAATCGTTTTTTTATTACCCTTTTTGGGATTTTCTATTGTCACTATTGACAATAATGTGTTCTCCTTCGCACTCATTCAAATAAATCAAGAGATGAAAGAAACTTTTTTTCATCGCATTTAGGTAAATAAAAAATAACCCGAAAATGTGCGTTGGTGTTAGTGTATAAAGAAAAAATGTGTAGTTGTATTGCAATATTTGTCTCAAGCGGGTAGCCGTGGTTGGCAGGGGGTTGTTTCCAGTATACAATTTAATACATGTGTGTGTGCTGTCATATAATTTATGTTGTATGGTTTGGGCTGTTTTCAAGTGCACAACTGCATTTGTAATCAATTGCCCAAACCTAAATATGTTTATATTACATATCTTGAGTGCATGCGTATTGTATTTAAATGCATGCGTGCCTCATGTATGTATGTATGTATATGTGTTGCATATATATGCATGTATATTTATGTGTTTATTATGTATGTATTGTATTGCCTCTGTCTTATCTAATATATGTATGTGGACTGTATAACTTATTATTGTTCAAGTAATTTGAACATACTGCCGAGGGCCAAAAATGTGGTTACAATAATATAATAATTAAATTTTTTTTTTAGATTACATTTATACAATTAATTACAAATTATGTGTTTGTGCGATTAGAAAGATTAATCGTAATTTTGCCTTTTGGCTTGGATTTGTAGCGTACATAACATATAAACAAAATTACAATTATTATAATAACTAATATAAGAGATATGTGTCCGCTATGATTTTTTAGATTTAAATCCCTTAAATTAAAATCATTATTACTTATTCTATTGATCTGCTCCTTAATTTGTTCGACTTCTTTGTTGTTGTTGATGCGGTCAATCTGAAGCAGTACAATTTTGTCTTCTGTAATATCATGTATTACTGATATTATTGGATCTTGTATTAAGCTGATTGTATTTTGCGTTGTAAATATTTGATGACTTGACAATGTGATACCTTCGTATTGGGCTGTGCAACCTGCTTCAATGGAAAGAACACCTTGTGCTGGGATTTCTATTATTTCTTTTGAATATTTGTGGCTAAGTAAGTTGCCTTTATCTGATCCTTCCGGTCTTCTTCTGCTGCGCTTACCAAAGGACACAACTTCTGAATTGGTCTTTTCAATATACTATTTTGCAGCTTCAACGTTGTCACACGAACGCGCCCATCATTTCCCGGATGGGTTTCTATAACTTTAGCAAGAGGCCACTTGGCTGGTTGTATGTTTTCGTCTTTTAGTATTACCACATCGCCCACCTTTGGTATTGTCTGCCGGAGTTTTCCATTTATTTCTTTGCTGAAGTGTATGAAGATATTCATTTTTCCAACGATTACAAAAATCTCTTTGAATTTTTTGTGCTAACTTCCATTTGTTTAATGTGGAGTAGTTGACATCTAGTTCGAGAGATGGAATTGACTTTATTGGTCTTCCTATTAGAAAATGACCTGGTGTTAACGCATCTATTCTATTATCGTCGTTTATTGAATATAGTGGACGCGAGTTCAAAGATGCCTCTATTTGAGCTAATACCGTAGACATTTGTTCAAAAGTTAATTTTGTATCTGCGATGGCTCTTTTTAAATGGTATTTCATTCCTTTTACACCTGCCTCCCACATTCCTCCGAAATGTGGGCCTGCCGGGGGAATAAAATGCCAAGTTATTTGTTCGTTGGCCAAAATTGGTGCTACATCTGAGTTTTGCTTTATTGCTGCTCTAAACTCTTTATCAAGCCACTTATTTGCTCCAACAAAATTGGATCCATTGTCCGAGTAGATATGAAGACACCTTCCTCTTCTGCCGAAAAATCTTCTTAGTGCTGCCAAAAACGCGTCTGATGATAACTCACTGACTGCCTCAAGATGAACAGCTTTAGTTGAGAGGCATATAAAAACTGCTACGTACCCTTTGAAGGACTTTTGTCCACGTTCTTTCGAGCATCTCATTTGGAATGGTCCAGCGTAGTCAACTCCAGTATAAGTAAACGGACTCGACATTGATACTCTGAATTCTGGTAGATCGCCCATAATTTGTTTTGCAGAGACTTGTTTGTATCGTATACACTTACAACAATTTCGAATACAACTTTTTATTGCGTTCTTAACCCCGATTATCCAGTATTGTCTCCTGATAAGTGCTTCTGTTAACCGGTTTCCACCATGTATTGTAGCATGGTGTGCATCTTTAATTATTAATGCAGTTAAAGTTGATTTATAAAGAATTATTAGGTGTTTTGAACTATAAGGCAATTCCGCCTTTGTCAGCCTACCTCCAACTCTCATAACGCCATTTTCATCTAAAAATGGGTTGAGGTTGACAATTTTGCTTTTATTGCTGAGCTGTTTGCCATTTAATAGTTGTTTCAATTGTTTTTGTGACTGTCGAAAGATTATATTTTTTGCTCTTTGTAATTCTTTTACAGACAAATTTAAAGAGTGTTGATTTTTTCTTTTCTTCTTCTTCTTCTTCTTCTTAATTGGCGTAGACACCGCTTACGCGATTATAGCCGAGTTAACAACAGCGCGCCAGTCGTTTCTTCTTTTCGCTACGTGGCGCCAATTGGATATTCCAAGCGAAGCACCTGGCTTCGCCTTTTGTTCACTCCACTTGGTCCTTCCAACGGAGTGGAGGTCTTCCTCTGCTTCCCCCGGCGGGTACTGCGTCGAATACTTTCTGAGCTGGAGTGTTTTCATCCATCCGGACAACATGACCTAGCCAGCGTAGCCACTGTCTTTTAATTCGCTGAACTATGTCAATGTCGTCGTATATCTCGTACAGCTCATCGTTCCATCGGATGCGATTTTCGCCGTGGCCAATGCGCAAAGGACCATAAATCTTTCGCAGAATTTATCTCTCGAAAACTCGTAACGTCGACTCATCGGTTGCTGTCTTCGCCCAAGCCTCTGCACCATATAGCAGGACGGGAATTATGAGCGACTTATAGAGTTTAGCTTTTGTTCGTCGAGAGAGGACTTTACTTTTCAATTGCCTACTCAATCCGAAGTAGCACCTGTTGGCAAGAGCAATCCTGCGTTGGATTTCTAGGCTGATATTATTAGTGGTGTTAATGCTGGTTCCTAAATAGACGAAATTATCTACAACTTCAAAGTTATGACTGTCAACAGTGACGTGAGAGCCAAGTCGCGAGTGCGACGACTGTTTGTTTGATGACAGGAGATATTTCGTTTTGCCCTCGTTCACTACCAGACCCATTTTCTGTGCTTCCTTGTCCAGCCTAGAGAAAGCAGAACTAACGGCGCGGGTGTTGAGGCCGATGATATCAATATCGTCGGCATACGCCAGCAGCTGTACACTCTTATAGAAGATGGTACCTTCTCTGTTTAGTTCTGCAGCTCTAACTATTTTCTCCAGGAGCAGGTTGAAGAAGTCGCACGATAGGGAGTCTTGTCTGAAACCTCGTTTGGTATCGAACGGCTCGGAGAGGTCCTTCCCGATCCTGACGGAGCTTTTCGTGTTGTTCAACGTCAGTTTACACAGCCGTATTAGTTTTGCGGGGATACCAAATTCAGACATCGCGGCATAAAGGCAGCTCCTTTTCGTGCTGTCGAAAGCAGCTTTGAAATCGACGAAGAGGTGGTGTGTGTCGATTCTCCTTTCACGGGTCTTTTCCAAGATTTGGCGCATGGTGAATATCTGGTCGGTTGTTGATTTTCCAGGTCTGAAGCCACACTGATAAGGTCCAATCAGTTTGTTGACGGTGGGCTTTAATCTTTCACACAATACGCTCGATAGAACCTTATATGCGATGTTGAGGAGGCTAATCCCACGGTAGTTGGCGCAGATTGTGGGATCTCCTTTTTTATGGATTGGGCATAGCACACTTAAATTCCAATCGTTGGGCATGCTCTCGTCCGACCATATTTTACAAAGAAGCTGATGCATGCTCCCTATTAGTTCTTCGCCGCCGTGTTTGAATAGCTCGGCCGGTAATCCGTCGGCCCCTGCCGCTTTGTTGTTCTTGAGGCGGGCAATTGCTATTCGAACTTCTTCATGGTCGGGTAATGGAACGTCTGCTACATCGTCATCGATTGGGGAATCGGGTTCTCCTTCTCCTGGTGTTGTGCGTTCACTGCCATTCAGCAGGCTGGAGAAGTGTTCCCTCCATAATTTAACTATGCTCTGGGCATCAGTGACTAGATCACCCTTGGGGGTTCTACAAGAGTATGATCCGGTCTTGAAACCTTCTGTAAGCCGCCGCATTTTTTCGTAGAATTTTCGAGCATTAGCTTATCAAGCTCTTCGTACTCACGCATTTCGGCCTCTTTCTTCTTCTGTCTGCAAATGCGTCTCGCTTCCCTCTTCAACTCTCGGTATCTATCCCATCTCGCACGTGTAGTGGTCGATCGTAACGTGGCGAGGTAGGCAGCCTGTTTTCTCTCCGCTGCGACACGGCACTCTTCGTCGTACCAGCTGTTCTTTTGCTCTTTCCGAAAACCAATGGTTTCGGTTGCAGCTGTACGTAAGGAATTTGAAATGCCGTCCCACAGTTCCCTTATACCGAGTTGTTGACTAGTGCTCTCAGAGAGCAGGAGTGCAAGCCGAGTAGAAAATCGTTCGGCTGTCTGTTGTGATTGCAGCTTCTCGACGTCGAACCTTCCTTGTGTTTGTTGGCGTGCGTTTTTTGCTGCACAGAGGCGAGTGCGAATCTTAGCTTTTCTTAGCGAAGCGTAATAAGTAAGCTACTACTCTTTGTAGCTTTAACCAGCTAGAATATCGATTTATTAGGTTGTCGATGAATTGAATTTCGGTTTTTGATGTCATTAGTATTGTTGCTGTGTTGATATCTGCAACTGTTGGCCATTGGTTTTCCGATAATGCTAGCCATTTGGGCCCATACCACCAAATATCCATGCCTAATAATTTGGGAGATGATATACCTCTTGACGCTGAATCAGCAGGATTATCTTTTGTGCTTACGTGTCTCCAGGTTGCTTGTGGTATAAGTTTTTGGATTTCTTCTACTCGATTTCTAATAAACTTATCTTTGTTTTTGAATGTGTCAATCCAGCCCAGGGTTATTGTAGAATCGCTCCATGTATAAACTTTATGACTTCTTGTGATGATTTTATAAACTTTATTTATTAATTTCGCCAGCAAATGAGCTGCACAAAGTTCTAGTTTAGGTAATGTTTTCCGATTTTTAAGCGGATTAACTTTTGTTTTTGCAGTTAACAGCTTTACGGAATTTCCAATTTTAACATAAATGACTGCAGCATACGCCTTTCCGGAAGCATCACCAAATCCATGTATTTCAACCTCGGATTGCAAATGTGTTTCTATCCATCGTGGGATACGCAGGTTTTCCAAATCTTTTATATTTTCTAGGAAGATCGACCATTCTGATTGTAGACTTTCTGATAGCTGCTCATCCCAGTCGGATTGTTGCATCCAAAGTTTCTGAATGAATAGCTTTGCTATGATTGTTATTGGTGAGAGCCAACCCAGTGGATCAAATATTTGAGCAAGCTGTGAAAGAACGCTCCTTTTAGTGGTCTTTTTGGCATTTGTCAAATTAATTCTGAATTGGAATTCGTCTTGTTTTGGATCCCAATATAGTCCAAGAGTTTTCACTGCTTCATTTTCTTTAATTTGAATTATTTCGTTGTCTTCTTTCGCTTTTATATTTCGTGTTATGCTACTGCAGTTTGAAAGCCATTTTCGAAGATGAAATCCAAAGATTTGAAGATGATTGCTGATGCCTTCTTGAATGGCTTGACATTGTTTAACTGAATCTGCGCCAGTCATAAGGTCATCCATGTAGAAGTCTTCTTTTATTAATGTTTGGAGCTGTTTATTTGGACATTTATTTGCAATTTCAAATAATGTGCGTACTGCTAAATATGGAGCTGATGCAGTACCATAAGTCACTGTGGTCAACTTATATTCCTCAATTTTGTTCAACGGACTTTCGCGCCATAAAATTCTATGATATTCGCGATCCTTTTCAGCAATTTTTATTTGCCTGAACATTTTTTCCACATCAGCAGTGATAACTACTTTCCAAAGTCTCCATTTGAGAAGAATGTCAAATATGTCTCTCTGAAGCTTAGGACCGGAAAACATGATGTCATTGAGGCTTTTTCCGTTCGAAGATTTTGCAGATGCATCAAATACAACGCGTAACTTCGTTGTTAAACTGTTTTCTCGTATTATTGCATGGTGTGGTAGATAATATTTACCTTTTAAGTGATCATTTGCTTTGACCATATGACCAAGGTCCTTATATTCGTTGATGAATTGATGGTAGTCCTCTTTTAGTTTATTGCTTTTTTGAAATTTATTTTCCATAGAAACGAGGCGCGCCACAGCTTGTTTGCGAGAATCACCCAAATCTTTATCTTCTTTAAAAGGGATTTCTACAATAAATCGCCCATCATCATCTTGTTTGATGGTTTCTTCAAACTGCTTTAAACATGCATCATCTTCTTCGATATCGTTTTCATCTGGTATTTCCTCCAGTTCCCAAAATCGCTCTAGGTTGGTAGTCGTGGATGTTATTTTACTGAATTTTTTTGTTTGATGATTCCGGATAAAATCCAACCGAACTTTGTTGCTTGTCCAAGGACTCCGTTATTTTTTTTGACACCGTCTTCAATGATTCGGCTAAAAATGTCTCCACCAATTACCATGTCTATTCTATCTGCTTTATTAAACAATGGGTCAGCAAGTGTATAATTTTTCCATTGTTTCATATCATATTTAAATGATTGATCTGGTTGCGCAGTGGTTAGTGATGATAAAACTACTGCATCTACCTTTTCCACATGTTGGCTTAGGAATCTTGGTTTTATTTGTACCTGCACCTTGAATTTTGATTCGCCAACCACAGTATCTCCCAGCCCATGGAGTTTTGTTTGGATTTTTGTCCTTGGTACACCTAATATCTGCGCTGCTTCTTCAGATATTGATGTTATTTGAGACCCTTGGTCAATTAGAGCTCTTAACAATATATATTCGCCATTCGCCGCTTTTGCTTTTATTTGTGCTGTGGCCAGAATTACTTTTGTTGATGTTGATTTTGTAGACATTGATGCTTTACTATCCCCAGACTCTGGATGTAGAAGTTCGTTATGATTTTTATTGCAAATTTTGCATTTTAAATTGTTATCACAATTTTCGAACCAATTATGGTTGAGGCATCTGTAGCAAATTTTTTTATCCTTTGCATATTTACGTCTTTCTTCTAAGGATATATTCTTAAATTTTCGGCAATCAGTAATTATATGACCTAATAACTTGCAATAGGTACATTTTATACTTTGCTGCCTTGCGTTGAAAGATATATGGTTTGCTTTATATGTTTGCAGCTTGCGGTTTTTGTATAATTGTTGTTTATCCTCTACTGCTTTTAATGTTTGGAAGTGTTGGTCCAGAAATCCTTGAATGTCAGATAATTTCTGAATATCCCTGGTCTTTCTTACAAACTGCTCATATAATCTGAGCCCTTCCTTGTCTAACTTCCGTACAATGACTCGAGCTATAAAGGGATCAGCCTCTTCTGCTTTAACGCCCAATGACTTTATTGCATTGAGGCATTCGTTTGTAGTGTCTAGCAGCTGCCTTACACTTTCGGCGTTGTCACTATTAATGACTGGCTGATCCATTATTCTGTCCCACTGTGTTGTGAACAAAATCCGTTTGTTGTCGTACCTTTCTTTAAGGATACTCCACGCTGCTTTGTAATTATCGGCTGATATCTGTAAATGTTGAATCAGACGAGCAGCTTCACCTTTCAAGCAAAGGCGTAAACGAAGCATTTTTTCTGAGCTAGATATTTGATCGTTGTTGTGTACCATGTCTTGGAACACGTTGAAAAAATTAGCCCATTCTTTTATTTCCCCATAGAAATTTGGAATTTTCAGTTTTTCCAATTCCAAATTATGACGAAATGCTACTTTTGGCTCTTCAATTTTTAAGCCATTTTTTAGACGAGGGAGCTCTTTATAATATTCTGCTACTATTTCGTCGTAAGCTTCCTCAATTTCCAAATTAAAATGTTTTGAAAGATCACTGCTGTACATGTTTTCTATATTATTAAACAGCGTTTCCAAATATGCAATTTGATCAGAGTTGACAACCACTTCGAAACTCAATTCAGTCATTTGCTTCCGGAGGTTCTCAATTTTCCTTCTAAAAATAGCAAATTTCCTGTCTGACGTAGTTTGATGTTGTTCTTGTGTGCCAGATTGTGGTTTCTGCTTTCTTTCTGGCAATGGAAATTCAACTTCATCTTTAAGAGCTTGTTTGAATTGTTGAATCATTTCTTCAATTTGCTCTGTTGTGTTGTCATAAGAATTTGACTTAAAGTAGTCCTCTTCACCTATACCATCCGCCATTAGTTTTTCGTGGTTAGCGTCAAAATCTTTTTGTATTTTAGTAACATATTTATTTAGTTCTTCAACTTTTGATTTTCTTATCGATTTGCCCGCTATATTATTATATGTTTGCAGGACTTTTTCCGCTATGTCAAGTTGGTTCTCAAGGATCTTTCCTCTGTTGATTCCCATGTTGACAGTTTATTTAATATTGCGCTTTTATTCTTCAAAGGGATCGTTGGAGGTTTATTGATTGGTCGCCTAGTTGACCTTGCTGTGCCTCGACTCACAGCAGTTGAGTATCCCTTTGAATCGCAATTAAAGGATTTTTGCGTATAGTCTTTTGCTATTACGGCTTACGTATCCTGTTCCTTATTCTCAGTTTAAGGCTTTTTATATTACTCAATTATTGAGTTTATTGTCGCTTGAGCTCAAAATATTGAGGCTCGAATGGACCAAAAAATGTTAATAAAGGTTATTGCAGTTTGCGTCACTTATTCCTTACCTCGGGTGGGGGGCAATAAGTGATAGCTAACGGCTCCTTTATTTGAAATTTTTATTTTTTAAATTTTCTTTTACCCCTTACCACTGGTGGGGGGAAGTAAAATGTGTAATTAAAAAATAATCTTTTCCGTTGAGATTTTCTTCAAATCTGAAATCTATTTTGTATTTTTCTTGCTTATATACAAATTTTCAAACTATCTTATCTAACTAAATATATGCGTATGTGTGTATGTTACAGCACACCACATGGGGTTGTTTCCAGTATACAATTTAAGACATGTGTGTGTGTGCTGTCATATAATTTATGTTGTATGGTTTGGGCTGTTTTCAAGTGCACAAGTGCATTTGTAATCAATTGCCCAAACCTAAGTAAATATGTTTATATTACATATCTTGAGTGCATGCGTATTGTATTTAAATGCATACGTGCCTCATGTATGTATGTATATGTGTTGCATATATATGCATGTATATTTATGTGTTTATTTTATTGCCTCTGTCTTATCTAATATATGTATGTGGACTGTATAACTTATTATTGTTCACCATAATGGTTATTGCTTCAATTGTCTTGCATTATCCCACAGTTTCAGAGACTGAAGAGGAAATATGTTTGTAGAATATGCAGAAAGAAACATAACACACTGCTGCATAGGGATACCCTAACCCCTTCCCAGTCCCCCCCGCAAGGATCGAAAGCCTCAAACCCGCCTCTTGACCCAAACACCAGTAGTACCTCTCAAACCCTTAATACCAATAAAAATCAGCAAGCCTACACAAAACTCTTACAGTCCACTAAAAATAAAACCCAAGACCTACAAACCTTTAGTGGGAAGCAGATTTTGTTAGGTACTGCTATAGTCCAAATTGTATACAAAGGCTATTATACGCAGCTCGAACACTCGTCGACTCCGGGTCAGAAGCTGCTTTCATTTCAGAGAAATTTCAGAGAAAATTGGACTTACCCACGTTCAAAAAAATGCACAAGTGACTGGATTGAACAACATCGTTTCTGCAACACCCACCAAAATTTGTGAACTCGCCCTTCGTTCCCCGACAAGAAATGAGTTTAAGATAACAATACACGCGTTTATCTTAAAAACTTTAACTGATAATTTACCCACTCACTCACTTAATACGACCATTTCTAATACAGATTTCGGTTTTAGTTTAGCTGACCCTCACTTTTATAAACACAGACCTGTCGACATCTTGAACGAAAGTGACCTGTACCCACAAATAATTATCAGTGGTGTACGGAGAAATGTACTCGAAACCCTACTAGCCCAAGAAACAGAATTCAGTTGATTCTATCCGGACCCACACCAGAAAACCCTTTCTCACCCTCAATAATGTCATTTTTCAATAAGATGACCCCAAATAAGTTGCTCACACAGTTTTGGAAAGTTGGAAGAGTTCCAAGGAAGCCTCTGTCCTCAACTTTAAATATAGTTTGTGAGCAAATTTATAAAAATACAACCCACAGAAACTCAAATGAGCGTAATATGTGGTAACATTACCCTTTAAAATCCCAAAAACTTAGAATTTTGCAACTCAAGACACATGGCACACATATATCGAGAAAACCCGAAATAAAAACGGAATACGACAAGGCCATCTACGAGTATTTGGAACTTGGTCATATGACCAAAATAGAATACGACCCCGAAAACGTATTATCTGCCACAGCACGCAGTCATCAAACCGGATCGCATAATTACTCATCTCCGAGTGGTATTCAACGCATCATGCTTCACCTCAAAACAGGAACACCCTCAATGATGTACTACATACTGGACCCATTCTGCAAGCAGACCTAGTAGTAAAATGGCGAATGTTTCGAATCGTATTGTATTATATCAACGCAGATATTAAAACAATGTATCGCCAAATACTGTGTAACGTGGCTATTACCACCTTACAATAATTTACTCCAACACTGTACATCATTCATCCTTACCATACCTCAACATAGTGCTTTCCACCATACTAGAAATATCCTACACTTACTAAACTTCACCTCACTGCATTGACCAAAGCTACGCCTACAATTTACCTCACTACGTTGACCAAAGCTGCGCTATGCAATAGGCAGTGGTAAATGAAGAAGTTAGTTTTTGTAAACATGGCGTTGAAAAGGTAGTACACCACGGTGGGTTACCAGTGCACGCAATTAGAGTTGGGTATTTTGTTAGGCTCCGCAGGCATTGCGTTGAAAAGGTATAACACCTCGGTGTGATACCAGTGCTCGCAATGGCTTTGCCTTATACACAGTAGAATTGGGTATTTTGTTAGGATTCGCAGGCATTGCGTTGAAAAGGTATTACACCTCGGTGTGATACCAGTGCTCGCAATGGCTCTGCCCAATTGATGTTGTTAGTCTTCGCAGGCATTGCATTGAAAAGGTAACACACCAATCGGTGTGTTATCAGTGCTTGCAATGGCTCTGCTCCAGGGGGGGAAACAATCGAAGTAGTTAGTTTTCGCAGGCACTGCGTTGAAAAGGTATTACACCTCGGTGTAATACCAGTGCTGGCAGTGACTCTGCCTTATAACTTAATCGATGTGTTAGTTTTCGCAGGCGTTGCGTCGAAACGATATCACACCAACTCGGTGTGATATCAGTGCGCGCAATGGCTCAATCGTAGTCTCAGTTGCGTTGCGATACAGCGATATCACAGCTGCGCTGCCTCGAGCAGTGTCACTACCGCAGCCTGCACACCAGTGCACCGTTAATATACCAGTCACAGCTGCGCTGCCTCGAACAGCGTCAGTACCCCTGCTTGCACACCATAGTGCACCGTTACCACACTAACGCGATTAACAGGCGACCCGCATGTAAGTACGGACTAGAGAAAAGGAATGGTGCTCGAAGAGTTGCTAACCGTAGGTCAACGCGTTCGGTTGACATATTAATATTTTTATAATTTCTCCTTCGCAGGAGATCCATAGAATACAGCACTGTACCGTACAGTCAACACCGTGTCTGGGAGTGACTACTCTTTACCAAAATATAGAAGCACCACCACCTTACCGTAATTACTGTGCCGACTTCGACAAGAACCAACGGCTGGCACACCAAATCCAATCGATTCCACCTGACTCGCCATATAAATATAAGCTGGTCTGGCTGTCCACATAAGGGGTGTGGATACATCTATTACAAAAAGTAAATATTTTTTGCTAAGGGTTCGTGGGTCCCAAGGCTGACCCTGGAGCGGCTGAGCATACCTCAGCTATGGACTCAGCTATGGACGAAACCCAAAGAATCATGGGTTTGGACCCACTTTGCGACATCAGCGGCCATCAGTTTTCACGGATTTTCTGATGCATCTGAAAAATCTTACACAGCAGCCCCATACATCAGTGTTTCTACAAACACAAATACCTCGAAAACTCTTTTGGTATCCAAGACACGTGTGGCCCCAATAAAAACTATATCTTTACCAAGGCTAGAACTTTACGGAGCTGTTCTTCTGGCGAATCTAGTGCATGCGACCCTACCCCAACTAAGTATTACATAATATGGTACTCACCTTTGGACAGATTCCACAATTGTTCCTTCATAGCTTAACAAACCGGCATGCACATGGATAATCTTTGTATCCCACCGAATTGCAACAATCGCAGAAAAGGTTGGAATCGAAAATTGGACTCACGTCGAAAGTCAAGACAATCTGGCAGATCTAGCTACTCGCGGAAGCACATCTCTAAAATGATTAATAATGACCTCTGGTGGCGCGGACCCCAATGGCTAACACTCGACCCAAAACATTGCCCAGTTACCAAAAAATCAATCGATACAACACTGGAACTTCGGCCAATCAAGACCTTCGTGAACACAACACAAGAGGATATGCTGGATAGATTATCATCCTTTCCCAAAGCCATTCGAGTTGTAGCATATTTGTTCAGATTTTGCTCGAATGCGTCATCCTACAAATCACAACAGTCATACACAACGTTGGAAATAACTCCAGAAGAGTTCAACACTACTCACACGAAGCTAACTATTTAATCCCAAAAGAAGCATTTCCAGGAAGAGTATGAAGCTTTTACCCAAAAACCAGCATACCCAAAAAAATTATAATTTTGACCCTAAACCCTTTAATCGATCCCAAAGTAATAATGCGAGTTAATGGCCGGTTGAGCAATTCGGCCGAATTAACATACAACGAGCGTTATCCGATAATACTACCCTATAGCAACCAGCTAGTCTTACAACTCATGCGTTCGGAATTTTGGGATCTGAAAACCCTCATCAAGACTACCATTCAACAGTGCAAAACTTCCGTTTTGAACAAAAAGCGCAACTCTACTCAGATTATGGCAGCACTACCCGCAGAACGTACCACCTTAACCCGTCCATTCGCAGCAACAGAAATCGATTACGCCGGTCCCTATGACATAAAAAATTACACCGGCAGAGCGTGTTTGATCACAAAACGTTATGTATGCGTATTTGTTTTTTTTTTGCAACCAAACCAATACATCTACCACCACCAACGCATTCATGGCCGCATTCGCGCGTTTCTTTTCCAGGCTCGGATATCCCGCCGGTCTCTATTCGGACAATGGTACTAATTTCGTTGGAGCGTCTAAACTTTTAATTAAAGATCGACGAGAATTCATGAAGAATTAATTAACAGCTAGTGAATCCGTACCAAAACATCAACTGGCATTTTAATCATCCAGGAACTCTTTAACACATGGGTGGACTCTGGGAACGAATTTATAACCTTTAAAGAGCCATTTCTTAAAGGTGTCCCAGAACCAGAAACCCACTTTCAAAAAACGCACACATCTAAACCGTTTCACAAAGATGCTTGAAAAAACTCGCCCTCCATCAACACTTCTGCAAACGATGAAGACCCAACGAAATTAAACATTTAACTCCAGGCCATTTCTTATAGACGTCAACGATATGGTACTAATCCCTAGCAGAACCTCCAACTGAGAAGACTTGGTCGCATCTAAGTATCTCGCACAAAGATGGCAATATTACTGACAGACGTACCTCCATCAAAAATTCTGCAAACGATGGAAAGAAGAATATTTGAAATAACTCCACAAAAGATATAAGTGGAAATACCCTCAACGCCATATAGACGTCAACAATATGGTCCAGCCGCCAAAAAACACTACCTCCACATTCACCGTGCGATCACTTGGTGACCCGATAAAATCGTATCTCTGCAGACAAGATAATCTTGCAAGACGATTACATACTTATACTTATGTGACATTGCGGAAATGTCATACGCATAGTACGGCTCGACGGACTATCAGCCATTCCCCCATTCGAGAAGAACGACGAAGTACCCATCACACGGCGCAGCGTACTATCAGGCGATCAGCGAAACGCACACACAAACACGTCGCCTGTGCAAAAAGGAAAATCGACAGGAAACATGTTCAAAATTTACACAAATGAACATTAACGAAAAGTTTGGCGCAGTCATTAAGTATAAGTATTGCGTCAATTGCTTGGCCAGATCGCAATCCACCCAAAAGTGCACAAGCACAAAACGATGTGGCTCGTGTAATGGGAAACATCATCCAACCCTACATGGGCACCCCACGTTGTTCTGCAAAGAGCCCGAAAGAACAACAAAACCGAAGAAAGTTTGCCCAAACAAAAAGATCTACCAACGTTACTGGCTAAGCCGACCCTTATACCGACAGTCATGATCAAAGAGAAACACCATGGCAAATGAAATAAAATACGAGCCATAATCAACCCGACCCGAAAGGTGACTATAATTGCGTCAGAGCTGGTTCAAAGATTGAGGTTACCGAAAACGTACCTCGACTCGCATCGTATATGCAAAGTCGTCATAGGATCATTAACTGATTCCGACTGGCATGTCGAAGTTAACTGCCTTCTGACGCATGATTTACCGACCCGACCCTATAATCGTGATATAAGTGGCGAAATCATTACAAAGTTCGATCACTTAGTCCTAGCTGACCCTATATTTTGCAAGAATGACAAAATCATGCTGGAACTGGGAGCCGACGTATACCCAAGGTTAATTAAACCCGGATTATTCGACCTCAAAAACAACACCGTGATCGCACAAAAGACCGCACTCGGTTGGACTTTAACCGGCGTTTGTGCGAATTATACACAAAGTATACCTCCAACGCGTTTATAACAATACTCATTAACCCAAATCAAAATAGATCTAAAAATCTTTATATTCGCAGACCCTGCAAGGCGGCCGGGATGTTCAAACCAAATGAACACATCCCTGCATTGTCCTCCTTACTCGTCTAAATACGAACTGGAGGACAATACAAAAAGCACATAACGACGAAGAACGGAAAGACACAATAAAAAGAAATATCACAGCGGACAGACATACAGGCGCAAAAACCTATAGCAGCAGTATCAACGGCAACAACAGCAACAACAACATCAGTAGCAGCATCAGCATATCAAGGCGAGAAAAATTAACCACATCAGGTTTTATTTAAAATTTATATTTATATTTATAAATAACCCTTAAATTGTATTAATGTATAAACCCATACATACATACACAATTGTATCTACTAACCCACCCATATTGTTACATTGTTATCCAATCCTAATAATTTTATTTTATTTGGCACACCGGCAACACAACGTCGACAACCCAGACAATTGTATTAGTATTATTAGTTAGTTAGTAATATTATTTCATATAACAAGAAAAAACGTTAACTTCGGCTGCACCGAAGTTAATATCCCTTCACAGGCGTATTTCTTTAAGTAACTATGTGTTCAGTTTGTATGGAAGCTATGTCCTATAGTAATCCGATCTGAACAATTTCTTCGGAGACCACATTATTGCCTTAGAAAATGATCTACACCAAATTTCGTTAATATATGTATATTGTCAAATGCGAAAGTTTTCCATACAAGCCCTTGATTGCGATCATTTAGTTTGCATGGCAGCAATATGCCATAGTTAATGATCTGAACAATTTCTTTGGAGTACATTCTTGCCTTAGAAAATAACCTGTGCCAACTTTTGTGAAGATTCATTGTCAAATGTGAAAGTTTTCCATACTAGAACTTGATTCCGATCGTTCAGTTTGTATGGCGGCTATATGATATTGTGATCCGATATCGGCAGTTCCGACATATGAGCAGCTTCTTGAAGAAAAAATGACGTTTGCAAAATTTCAAAACGATATCTTAAAAACTGTGGGACTAGTTCGGATATATATAGACAGACGGACAGACAGACGGACATGGCTAAATCGACTAAGCTCAACACACTGATTATTTATATACATACTTTATAGGGTCTCCGACGCTTCCTTCTGGGTGTTACAAACTTCGTGACAAACTTAATATACCCTGTTCAAGGTATAATAATTTTAAAAAGAATTCTATAATTAAAAATTGTAAATAGTTGTGCGTAAATTTATTTTAACTAATATTAATCCTATTAACCCTCATCGAGACCAACGGGTATATTTTGTTTTTAAATGTTATTTAAATATAGTTAGTGTAGCAAACGACTTGCGCTTCCAGGTAGCTTCCTGGAATTATAATTAGAGAATATTACACCTTAGTCGATACCAATGGTGCTTGGCTAAAAGACCAGGATTTTGTGTGTTTATTAGATTAGATTAGATTAGATCTATTTATGAAGAATGCACCGCGACCTTTGGTCTATTGTGCCCTCTCCTACATCACATGGACTCACTTAGCCCCAGCACGTCGATGAATTCCAATATTCTACTGGGTGCTAATGAGTCGATGCAATTCCTGTCCGGAAACATGGATCCGAGGGCCTTAATCCTGCGTCTACAGACTGCTGTGCAGTCGATCAGCAGGTGTTCCGGTGTTTCAGGCTCCATGTCGCAGAACCGGCAGTTAGTGCAAGAAGATAGGCCCATGTTATATAAATGCCTATTTAACTTGCAGTGGCCAGTATAAAATGTGACCAAGAGTATAAGCTTATTCCTGGGGAGGTTGATTACAACTTTGAACCTGCTCATGTTGTACCCTCCCATTAGCACCCTGACATGCCGCATGCCGTGAGTTCGTTGCCAATACTTCTTTCTGCCCACTCCCTCTTCTTTGCGAAGTAGCTCCTTTATGGTATGGGGACCCACCCCTGTAAAGGGTTCAGGACCTACCATTTTGGTGGAGGCTGCGGAGCGAGCGAGCTCGTCTGCTAGTTCGTTACCGGCTATTCCTTTGTGACCTGGCACCCAAATTAGGTGCACCTGGTTTCTTTCCGCAAGTCTGTACAGACTTTCTCTGCACTCCTGCACTAGCAGCGACCTGATCTCGTAGGAGGAGATCGCTTTTAGTGCTGTTTGACTATCGCTAAGTATGGCTATCGGCTCATTGCGATGGAGGTTTATCTCTATGCACCGACTTATGGCAAAGACTTCCGCCTGGAAAATGCTCGAAAACTCCCCCATAGGTATGGAGAGCTTGGTGCGTGGACCCGCGATCCCTGCACCAATTCCCTCCGACATTTTTGATCCGTCGGTATACCACCTCAAAGTGCTGTTCCTCAGCAGCAGTTCCAGGGTGGAGTTGTTCCACTCATCCTTGCTTCCGAGGGTGACCTTAAACTTCTTAGTGAAGTTAACCGTTTTGGTAGTGCTGTCCTTCGGGAGGAGGGCGATTGGTATATTGCCACTTATCTTTTCCATCCTCTGGGACGAGATTACCTTTCCTTTGCCAAACCCTTCTGCCGTTATTTGCAGAAGCGTGCTCTTGGCTACTTGGCCGATAACGAAGTGAAGCGGTGTGAGTTCAAGCAGGGCCTCCATAGCTGCCGTTGGGCAAGTGCGCATTGCGCCCGTCATGCAGACGCAGGCTCGCCGCCGACCGAAGTCTGCGACGCTATTGAGGCCCAGGCTACCGCCCCGTACGTGATTATCGGTCGCACTATCATGGTGTACAACCACCTAACAATCCTTGGTTTAGACCTCTTTGTATCAGGTCGCAGAGAGTGTCCTCATATTTGCCTTTGGCTATAATAACAATATCATCCGCATACCCTTGGCAGCGGATCCCATTGCCCGTTAGCATTGCTAATAGGTCGTTTACGACAAGACTCCACAGCAGGGGTGATAACACACACCCCTGTGGACAGCATCTTGTTGTGCCGAGACGAATACTTTTATCTCCCACTGTGGTCTCAGCAATTCTGGTGCGCAGTACGGCTTCTATCCATCTACGCACCGGTGCTGCCACATATCTTTTCTCCAGTGCTCTGGCCACACTCCTGAGAGACGTGTTGTCAAAGGCACCTTCGATGTCCAAGAAAGCGCAAAGCATCATCTCCCCGTTCTCCAGAGAACTCTCTATCTCAGAGGTTAGCTAGTACAGAGCAGTACTGGTAGATCTGCCCGCTCTGTACGCATGCAGAGCCGCATGCAGGGGTGCCCTCTTCAGCGCTTTCGACCTTATGTCATGGTCCACGATCTTCCCTATGGTTTTTAGCAGGAAAGAAGTCAGACTGATTGGTCTGAACGATTTCGCCAATGAGTAATCTTTCCTTCCTACTTTGGGTATGAAGATCACCTTCGCTGTCCTCCATACTACAGGGATATACGCCATTGCGAGGCTCTCTCGCAGCAGCTGAACCAGGTATGGCAGTAAAAACTGCTCCCCCTGCTGAAACAGCGCTGGAAAGATGCCATCCAGTCCCGGAGACTTGAATCTGTCAAGCGAGGCCATTGCCCACCTGATCGAGTCCGCCGTATACAACTGCTTGGCTATCCTCCAATCCTCGCGGGATGGCCTGTGTTCGATCACGGGTAGACACTGGTCTTCCCGAATAGTCTCCGGGAAGTGCGCCCGCAGAAGCTCCGTAGCTCTGTCTTCTGCGCTGGTCGTAAAAGCCCCGTCACCTCTTTTTATTGCTATTACTACGTCAGTCGTACCTCTAGCCAGAGCTTTATGCAGCCGAGCCGCTTCTGGCGTGGAGGAGACATTTTCGCAGAACCTTCTGAAGCTTGCCTGCTTTGCAGACCTAATCTCCTTATTATATGGAGTGAGGTAGCTTCTATATTCTTCCCAGATCCCCGTACGTTTCGCCTTGTTAAATAGGCTCCGTACTTTTTTCCGGAGGTCTGCCAGTTTCTTTGACTACCAGGTACAGTTTCGACTGTCTGTGGGCACTCTTAGAGGGCAGCTGCTGCAAGTTTATAGGCATTGATAACAGCCCCGTTCAGCTCCGTTAGCCTACTCTCAATTCCCGGGGCTGAAACGCTTCTATCAGTCTGCCCCCTGTTTCTCAATTCCTCGCTTAGTATCTCTCGGAAGTTATCCCAGTTCGCCTGAACCTTACAAACTTACAATCCTGTGGTCTGACAAAGAGGGCTCCGTTGAGACTCTCCATTGTGAGACCAATCCGTTTGCGTGCTCATTGCTCAAGGTGATGTCGAGCACCTCCCTCCTGCTTATAGTTATGAATGTGGGCTCACACCCTACATTCTCTATCGCTAAGCTATTACCTAATATGTAATCTAAAAGAGACTCATCTCTAGTGATGCAATTGGCCACGGGGAATCCCGCGATATTTTTTTCCCTAGTATAGGTTGACAGCTGCAACCAACTGTCATCGGCTCGTCTCATACTAAGCTCAGCTTCTATATAGCACTCGAGCTGTGAACACGTGTTATAACCTCTCTGCGACAACAAAAAGAAATTCGACACTCCGATAGTTTTTTTTCAACTCTGTGTACAGTTTATTTTTTTCACATTTTCCAATAAATTCATCCAGGTAAATATGTTTATAATATTAGTTGAGCCTTTAGCCTTCGACACACAAAAGAAATTTTGCACGAATTTACATTGTGTTCATTATCCACCGCCATTTTGCAAATATGAGCGTTTGGGGAACATTTGACGTGCTAACTTCATATATTTGACGTGTATAAGTGATTTTTCGTGGAGAATTTCAACAACACAATAGTTTTTCAACATTTCCTGATAGTTTCGTGCTCCGAAAAATTTTTTTTAGTCATTATGCCGCGGTACTATCCCAAACAAGAGAAAATTGTTGATTTTGAC
>NW_026089839.1:0-11285 GCF_024586455.1 Bactrocera neohumeralis | reverse complement strand
AAATTAATGTTTTAAAAGGCAACTCAATATC
Source organism: Bactrocera neohumeralis (assembly GCF_024586455.1). Classification (NCBI taxonomy): domain Eukaryota; kingdom Metazoa; phylum Arthropoda; class Insecta; order Diptera; family Tephritidae; genus Bactrocera; species Bactrocera neohumeralis. Next base: position 11,254 of record NW_026089839.1, on the reverse strand, counting down.
GACTGCTTAGTGTGTATAACCAAGTAAATGGACTTTATACCTGAATATAAGATTGTCGAATTCTTCCAAATGCACTGCCTTTATGGCTTTATTTCAACTTCAGTAAGATGAAAAAGGGTTTAAATTTAAACAAATATTTAAAATTTAAATTGAAAAAAAGGCAACTAAATTCGACTGCTAAATGGGGGTAATACAAGAAAATGGGGAATTTATACCGAATAAAAAAATTTTTTGAATTTTCCCAAATGCATTGCCGTTATGGCTTTATAACAACCGGGATGAAAAGGAATTTTAACTTAAAATTTTAAAATTTAAATTGAAAAAAAGAAAATCAATATCAAATGTTTTGTAATACAAGAAAATCGACTTAAATCGACTTTATGCCTGAATAAGATTGTCGAATTCTTCCAAATGCACTGCCGTTATGGCTTTATGTACACTTCAGTAAGGTGAAGAAGGTTAATTAACTTAAATATGTGAAGGTAATGATTTGAAGCAACTCAATATCGACTGCTAAATGTGTATATACAAGAAAATCGACTTTATACGTGAATATAAGAATGTCGAATTCTTCCAAATGCACTGCCGTTATGGCTTTATAACAACTTCAGTAAGATGAAGAAGGTTAATTAACTTAAATATGTTAAATTAATGATTTAAGGCAACTCAATATCGACTGCTAAATGTGTATATACAAGAAAATCGAATTTATACGTGAATAAAAGATTGTCGAATTCTTCCAAATGCACTGCCGTCATGGCTTTATAACAACTTCAGTAAGATGAAGAAGGTATATTAACTTAAATATGTTAAATTAATGATTTGAAGCAACTCAATATCGACTGCTAAATGTGTATATACAAGAAAATCGACTTTATACGTGAATATAAGAATGTTGAATTCTCCCAAATGCACTGCCGTTATGGCTTTATAACAACTTCAGTAAGATGAAGAAGGTTAATTAACTTAAATATGTTAAATTAATGATTTAAGGCAACTCAATATCGACTGCTAAATGTGTATATACAAGAAAATCGAATTTATACGTGAATAAAAGATTGTCGAATTCTTCCAAATGCACTGCCGTCATGGCTTTATAACAACTTCAGTAAGATGAAGAAGGTTAATTAACTTAAATATGTTAAATTAATGATTTAAGGCAACTCAATATCGACTGCTAAATGTGTATATACAAGAAAATCGAATTTATACGTGAATATAAGATTGTCGAATTCTTCCAAATGCACTGCCGTTATGGCTTTATAACAACTTCAGTAAGATGAAGAAGGTTAATTAACTTAAATATGTTAAATTAATGATTTAAGGCAACTCAATATCGACTGCTAAATGTGTATATACAAGAAAATCGAATTTATACGTGAATAAAAGATTGTCGAATTCTTCCAAATGCACTGCCGTCATGGCTTTATAACAACTTCAGTAAGATGAAGAAGGGTAATTAATTTAAATATGTTAAATTATTGATTAAAAGCAACTCAATATCGACTGCTAAATGTGGATATACAAGAAAATTTACTTTATACGTGAATATAAGATTGTCGAATTCTTCCAAACGCACTACCGTTATGGCTTTATAACAACTTCAGTAAGATGAAGAAGGTTAATTAACTTAAATATGTTAAATTAATGATTTAAGGCAACTCAATATCGACTGCTATATGTGTATATACAAGAAAATCGAATTTATACGTGAATAAAAGATTGTCGAATTCTTCCAAATGCACTGCCGTCATGGCTTTATAACAACTTCAGTAAGATGAAGAAGGTTAATTAACTTAAATATGTTAAACTAATGACATAAAGCAAATCTATATCGACTGCTATTTGTGTATATACAAGAAAATCGACTTTATACCTGAATATAAGAATGTCGATTTCTTCCAAATGCACTGCCGTCATAGCTTTATAACAACTTCAGTAAGATGAAGAAGGTTAATTAACTTAAATATGTTAAATTAATGATTTAAAGCAACTCAATATCGACTGCTAAATGTGTATATACAAGAAAATCGACTTTATACCTGAATATAAGAATGTCGAATTCTTCCAAATGCACTGCCGTTATGGCTTTATAACAACTTCAGTAAGATGAAGAAGGTTAATTAACTTAAATATGTTAAATTAATGATTTAAGGCAACTCAATATCGACTGCTAAATGTGTATATACAAGAAAATCGAATTTATACGTGAATAAAAGATTGTCGAATTCTTCCAAATGCACTGCCGTCATGGCTTTATAACAACTTCAGTAAGATGAAGAAGGTAATTAACTTAAATATGTTAAATTAATGATTTGAAGCAACTCAATATCGACTGCTAAATGTGTATATACAAGAAAATCGACTTTATACGTGAATATAAGATTGTCGAATTCTTCCAAATGCACTGCCGTTATGGCTTTATAACAACTTCAGTAAGATGAAGAAGGTTAATTAACTTAAATATGTTAAATTAATGATTTAAAGCAACTCAATATCGACTGCTAAATGTGTATATACAAGAAAATCGACTTTATACCTGAATATAAGATTGTCGAATTCTTCCAAATGCACTGCCGTTATGGCTTTATAACAACTTCAGTAAGATGAAGAAGGTTAATTAACTTAAATATGTTAAATTAATGATTTAAAGCAACTCAATATCGACTGCTAAATGTGTATATACAAGAAAATCGACTTTATACCTGAATATAAGAATGTCGAATTCTTCCAAATGCACTGCCGTTATGGCTTTATAACAACTTCAGTAAGATGAAGAAGGTTAATTAACTTAAATATGTTAAATTAATGATTTAAAGCAACTCAATATCGACTGCTAAATGTGTATATACAAGAAAATCGACTTTATACCTGAATATAAGATTGTCGAATTCTTCCAAATGCACTGCCGTTATGGCTTTATGTACACTTCAGTAAGGTGAAGAAGGTTAATTAACTTAAATGTGTGAAGTTAATGATTTAAGGCAACTTAATATAGACTGCTAAATTTGTATATACAAGAAAATCGACTTTATACCTGAATATAGGACTGTCGAATTCTTCCAAATGCACTGCCTTTATGGCTTTATAACAACTTCAGTAAGATGAAGAAGGTTAATTAACTTAAATATGTTAAATTAATGATTTAAGGCAACTCAATATCGACTGCTAAATGTGTATATACAAGAAAATCGAATTTATACGTGAATAAAAGATTGTCGAATTCTTCCAAATGCACTGCCGTCATGGCTTTATAACAACTTCAGTAAGATGAAGAAGGTAAATTAACTTAAATATGTTAAATTAATGATTTAAGGGCACTCAATATCGACTGCTAAATGTGTATATACAAGAATTTATACGTGAATAAAAGATTGTCGAATTCTTCCAAATGCACTGCCGTTATGGCTTTATAACAACTTCAGTAAGATGAAGAAGGTTAATTAACTTAAATATGTTAAATTAATGATTTAAAGCAACTCAATATCGACTGCTAAATGTGTATATACAAGAAAATCGACTTTATACCTGAATATAAGATTGTCGAATTCTTCCAAATGCACTGCCGTTATGGCTTTATGTCAACTTCAGTAAGATGAAGAAGGTTAATTAACTTAAATATGTTAAATTAATGATTTGAAGCAACTCAATATCGATTGCTTAATGTGTATATACAAGATAATCGACTTTATACGTGAATATAAGATTGTTGAAATCTTCCAAATGGCTTTGAAACAACTTCAGTAAGATGAAGAAGGTTAATTGACTTAAATATGTTAAATTAATGATTTAAGGCATTTCAATATCGACTGCTAAATGTGTATATACAAGAAAATCGACTTTATACGTGAATATAAGATTGTTGAAATCTTCCAAATGGCTTATGGCTTTATAACAACTTCAGTAAGATGAAGAAGGTAAATTAACTTAAATATGTTAAATTAATGATTTGAAGCAACTCAATATCGACTGCTAAATGTGTATATACAAGAAAATCGACTTTATACGTGAATATAAGAATGTCGAATTCTCCCAAATGCACTGCCGTTATGGCTTTATAACAACTTCAGTAAGATGAAGAAGGTAAATTAACTTAAATATGTTAAATTAATGATTTGAAGCAACTCAATATCGACTGCTAAATGTGTATATACAAGAAAATCGACTTTATACGTGAATATGAGAATGTTGAATTCTTCCAAATGCACTGCCGTTATGGCTTTATAACAACTTCAGTAAGATGAAGAAGGTTAATTAACTTAAATATGTTAAATTAATGATTTAAGGCAACTCAATATCGACTGCTAAATGTGTATATACAAGAAAATCGAATTTATACGTGAATAAAAGATTGTCGAATTCTTCCAAATGCACTGCCGTCATGGCTTTATAACAACTTCAGTAAGATGAAGAAGGTTAATTAACTTAAATATGTTAAATTAATGATTTAAGCAACTCAATATCGACTGCTAAATGTGTATATACAAGAAAATCGACTTTATACCTGAATATAAGATTGTCGAATTCTTCCAAATGCACTGCCGTTATGGCTTTATAACAACTTCAGTAAGATGAAGAAGGTTAATTAACTTAAATATGTTAAACTAATGACATAAAGCAAATCTATATCGACTGCTATTTGTGTATATACAAGAAAATCGACTTTATACCTGAATATAAGAATGTCGAATTCTTCCAAATGCACTGCCGTTATGGCTTTATGTAACTTCAGTTAAATAAAAAAGGTTACTTTACTTAAAAATATTATATTAATGATTTAAAGCAACTCAATATCGACTGCTTAATGTGTATATACAAGAAAATCGAATTTATACGTGAATAAAAGATTGTCGAATTCTTCCAAATGCACTGCCGTCATGGCTTTATAACAACTTCAGTAAGATGAAGAAGGTAAATTAACTTAAATATGTTAAATTAATGATTTAAAGCAACTCAATATCGACAGCTAAATGTGTATATACAAGAAAATCGACTTTATACCTGAATAAAAGATTGTCGAATTCTTCCAAATGCACTGCCGTTATGGCTTTATGTACAACTTCAGTAAGATGAAGAAGGTTAATTAACTTAAATATGTTAAATTAATGATTTAAAGCAACTCAATATCGACTGCTAAATGTGTATATACAAGAAAATCGACTTTATACCTGAATAAAGGAATGCCGAATTCTTCCAAATGCCCTGCCATTATGGCTTTATAACAACTTCAGTAAGATGAAGAAGGTAAATTAACTTAAATATGTTAAATTAATGATTTGAAGCAACTCAATATCGATTGCTTAATGTGTATATACAAGATAATCGACTTTATACGTGAATATAAGATTCTCGAATTCTTCCAAATGCAATGCCGTTATGGCTTTATGTCAGTAAGATGAAGAAGGTTAATTAACTTAAATATGTTAAATATGCACTGCCGTTATGGCTTTATAACAACTTCAGTAAGATGAAGAAGGTAAATTAACTTAAAAATGTTAAATTAATGATTTAAGGCAATTCAATATCGACTGCTAAATGTGTATATACAAGAAAATCGACTTTATACGTGAATAAAAGATTGTCGAATTCTTCCAAATGCACTGCCGTTATGGCTTTATAACAACTTCAGTAAGATGAAGAAGGTTAATTAACTTAAATATGTTAAATTAATGATTTAAAGCAACTCAATATCGACTGCTAAATGTGTATATACAAGAAAATCGACTTTATACCTGAATATAAGATTGTCGAATTCTTCCAAATGCACTGCCGTTATGGCTTTATAACAACTTCAGTAAGATGAAGAAGGTATATTAACTTAAATATGTTAAATTAATGATTTGAAGCAACTCAATATCGACTGCTAAATGTGTATATACAAGAAAATCGACTTTATACGTGAATATAAGAATGTCGAATTCTTCCAAATGCACTGCCGTTATGGCTTTATAACAACTTCAGTAAGATGAAGAAGGTAAATTAACTTAGATATGTTAAATTAATTATTTAAGGCTGGTAAATGTGTATATACAAGAAAATCGACTTTATACCTAAATAAAAGATTGTCGAATTCTTCCAATTGCACTGCCGTTATACCTTTATGGCTTTTTGTCAGCTTCAGTAAGATGAAGAAGGTTAATTAACTTAGAAAATCGACTTTATACAAGAAAATCGACTTTATGCCTGAATAAGATTGTCGAATTCTTCCAAATGCACTGCCGTTATGGCTTTATAACAACTTCAGTAAGATGAAGAAGATTAATTAACTAAATTATGTTAAAATAATGATTAAAAGCAACTCAATATCGACTGCTAAATGTGTATATACAAGATAATCGACTTTATACGTGAATATAAGATTGTCGAATTCTTCCAAATGCACTGCCGTTATGGCTTTATAACAACTTCAGTAAGATGAAGAAGGTTAATTAACTTAAATATGTTAAATTAATGATTTAAGGCAACTCAATATCGACTGCTAAATGTGTATATACAAGAAAATCGAATTTATACGTGAATAAAAGATTGTCGAATTCTTCCAAATGCACTGCCGTCATGGCTTTATAACAACTTCAGTAAGATGAAGAAGGTTAATTAACTTAAATATGTTAAATTAATGATTTAAGCAACTCAATATCGACTGCTAAATGTGTATATACAAGAAAATCGACTTTATACCTGAATATAAGAATGTCGAATTCTTCCAAATGCACTGCCGTTATGGCTTTATAACAACTTCAGTAAGATGAAGAAGGTAAATTAACTTAAATATGTTAAATTAATGATTTAAGGCAACTCAATATCGGCTGCTAAATGTGTACAAGAAAATCGACTTTATACGTGAATAAAAGATTGTCGAATTCTTCCAAATGCACTGCCGTTATGGCTTTATAACAACTTCAGTAAGATGAAGAAGGTTAATTAACTTAAATATGTTAAATTAATGATTTAAGGCAACTCAATATCGACTGCTAAATGTGAATGTACAAGAAAATCGACTTTATACGTGAATATAAGATTGTCGAATTCTTCCAAATGCACTGCCGTTATGGCTTTATAACAACTTCAGTAAGATGAAGAAGGTTAATTAACTTAAATATGTTAAATTAATGATTTAAGGCAACTCAATATCGACTGCTAAATGTGTATATACAAGAAAATCGAATTTATACGTGAATAAAAGATTGTCGAATTCTTCCAAATGCACTGCCGTCATGGCTTTATAACAACTTCAGTAAGATGAAGAAGGTATATTAACTTAAATATGTTAAATTAATGATTTGAAGCAACTCAATATCGACTGCTAAATGTGTATATACAAGAAAATCGACTTTATACGTGAATATAAGATTGTCGAATTCTTCCAAATGCACTGCCGTTATGGCTTTATAACAACTTCAGTAAGATGAAGAAGGTTAATTAACTTAAATATGTTAAATTATTGATTAAAAGCAACTCAATATCGACTGCTAAATGTGTAGATACAAGAAAATCGACTTTATATCTGAATATAAGAATGTCGAATTCTTCCAAATGCACTGCCGTTATGGCTTTATAACAACTTCAGTAAGATGAAGAAGGTAAATTAACTTAGATATGTTAAATTAATTATTTAAGGCAGTTCAGTATCGGCTGCTAAATGTGTATATACAAGAAAATCGACTTTATACCTGAATAAAAGATTGTCGAATTCTTCCAAATGCACTGCCGTCATGGCTTTATAACAACTTCAGTAAGATGAAGAAGGTTAATTTAACTTAAATATGTTAAATTATTGATTAAAAGCAACTCAATATCGACTGCTAAATGTGTACGTACAAGAAAATCGACTTTATACGTTAATAAGATTGTCGAATTCTTCCAAATGCACTGCCGTTATGGCTTTATAACAACTTCAGTAAGATGAAGAAGGTTAATTAACTTAAATATGTTAAATTAATGATTTAAGGCAACTCAATATCGACTGCTAAATGTGTATATACAAGAAAATCGAATTTATACGTGAATAAAAGATTGTCGAATTCTTCCAAATGCACTGCCGTCATGGCTTTATAACAACTTCAGTAAGATGAAGAAGGTTAATTAACTTAAATATGTTAAATTATTGATTTAAAGCAACTCAATATCGACTGCTAAATGTGTAGATACAAGAAAATCGACTTTATATCTGAATATAAGAATGTCGAATTCTTCCAAATGCACTGCCGTTATGGCTTTATAACAACTTCAGTAAGATGAAGAAGGTAAGTTAACTTAAAGATGTTAAATTAATGATTTAAAGCAACTCAATATCGACTGCTAAATTTGTATATACAAGAAAATCGACTTTATACGTTAATAAGATTGTCGAATTCTTCCAAATGCACTGCCGTTATGGCTTTATAACAACTTCAGTAAGATGAAGAAGGTTAATTAACTTAAATATGATAAATTAATGATTTAAGCAACTCAATATCGACTGCTAAATGTGTATATACAAGAAAATCGACTTTATACGTGAATATAAGAATGTCGAATTCTTCCAAATGCACTGCCGTTATGGCTTTATAACAACTTCAGTAAGATGAAGAAGGTATATTAACTTAAATATGTTAAATTAATGATTTGAAGCAACTCAATATCGACTGCTAAATGTGTATATACAAGAAAATCGACTTTATACGTGAATATAAGATTGTCGAATTCTTCCAAATGCACTGCCGTTATGGCTTTATAACAACTTCAGTAAGATGAAGAAGGTTAATTAACTTAAATATGTTAAATTAATGATTTAAGGCAACTCAATATCGACTGCTAAATGTGTATATACAAGAAAATCGAATTTATACGTGAATAAAAGATTGTCGAATTCTTCCAAATGCACTGCCGTCATGGCTTTATAACAACTTCAGTAAGATGAAGAAGGTTAATTAACTTAAATATGTTAAATTAATGATTTGAAGCAACTCAATATCGACTGCTAAATGTGTATATACAAGAAAATCGACTTTATACCTGAATATAAGAATGTCGAATTCTTCCAAATGCACTGCCGTTATGGCTTTATAACAACTTCAGTAAGATGAAGAAGGTTAATTAACTTAAATATGTTAAATTAATGATTTAAGGCAACTCAATATCGACTGCTAAATGTGTATATACAAGAAAATCGAATTTATACGTGAATAAAAGATTGTCGAATTCTTCCAAATGCACTGCCGTTATGGCTTTATAACAACTTCAGTAAGATGAAGAAGGTTAATTAACTTAAATATGTTAAATTAATGATTTAAAGCAACTCAATATCGACTGCTAAATGTGTATATACAAGAAAATCGACTTTATACCTGAATATAAGATTGTCGAATTCTTCCAAATGCACTGCCGTTATGGCTTTATAACAACTTCAGTAAGATGAAGAAGGTTAATTAACTAAATTATGTTAAAATAATGATTAAAAGCAACTCAATATCGACTGTTTAATGTGTATATACAAGAGAATCGACTTTATACCTGAATAAGATTGTCAAATTCTTCCAAATATATAGCCGTTATGGCTTTATGTACACTTCAGTAAGGTGAAGAAGGTAAATTAACTTAAATATGTTAAATTAATGATTTGAAGCAACTCAATATCGACTGCTAAATGTGTACTTATAAGAAAATCGACTTTATACCTGAATATAAGAATGTCGAATTCTTCCAAATGCACTGCCGTTATGGCTTTATAACAACTTCAGTAAGATGAAGAAGGATAATTAACTTAAATATGTTAAATTAATGATTTGAAGCAACTCAATATCGACTGCTAAATGTGTAGATACAAGAAAATCGACCTTATACCTGAATATAAGATTGTCGAATTCTTCCAAATGCACTGCCGTTATGGCTTTATGTCAGCTTCAGTAAGGTGAAGAAGGTTAATTAACTTAAATATGTGAAGGTAATGATTTGAAGCAACTCAATATCGATTGCTAAATGTGTATATACAAGAAAATCGACTTTATATCTGAATATAAGATTGTCGAATTCTTCCAAATGCACTGCCGTTATGGCTTTATTTCAACTTCAGTAAGATGAAGAAGGTTAATTAACTTAAATATGTGAAGGTAATGATTTGAAGCAACTCAATATCGATTGCTAAATTTGTATATTCAAGAAAATCGACATTATATCTGAATATAAGATTGTCGATTTCTTCCAAATGCACTGCCGTTATGGCTATATGTGCACTTCAGTAAGGTGAAGAAGAAGGTAATGTTTTGAAGCATATATCGGGTGATTTTTTGAGGTTAGGATTTTCATGCATTAGTATTTGACGAATCCCGTGGGATTTCAGACATGGTGTCAAAGAAAAGATGCTCAGTATGCTTTGACATTTCATCATGAATAGACTTACTAACGAGCAACGCTTGCAAATCATTGAATTTTATTACCAAAATCAGTGTTCGGTTCGAAATGTGTTTCGCGCTTTACGTCCGATTTATGGTCTACATAATCGACCAAGTGAGCAAACAATTAATGCGATTGTGACCAAGTTTCGCACTCAGTTTACTTTATTGGACATTAAACCAACCACACGAATGCGTACAGTGCGTACAGAAGAGAATATTGCGTCTGTTTCTGAGAGTGTGGCTGAAGACCGTGAAATGTCGATTCGTCGCCGTTCGCAGCAATTGGGTTTGTGTTATTCGACCACATGGAAGATTTTACGCAAAGATCTTGGTGTAAAACCGTATAAAATACAGCTCGTGCAAGAACTGAAGCCGAACGATCTGCCACAACGTCGAATTTTCAGTGAATGGGCCCTAGAAAAGTTGGCAGAAAATCCGCTTTTTTATCGACAAATTTTGTTCAGCGATGAGGCTCATTTCTGGTTGAATGGCTACGTAAATAAGCAAAATTGCCGCATTTGGGGTGAAGAGCAACCAGAAGCCGTTCAAGAACTGCCCATGCATCCCGAAAAATGCACTGTTTGGTGTGGTTTGTACGCTGGTGGAATCATTGGACCGTATTTTTTCAAAGATGCTGTTGGACGCAACGTTACGGTGAATGGCGATCGCTATCGTTCGATGCTAACAAACTTTTTGTTGCCAAAAATGGAAGAACTGAACTTGGTTGACATGTGGTTTCAACAAGATGGCGCTACATGCCACACAGCTCGCGATTCTATGGCCATTTTGAGGGAAAACTTCGGAGAACAATTCATCTCAAGAAATGGACCCGTAAGTTGGCCACCAAGATCATGCGATTTAACGCCTTTAGACTATTTTTG
>NW_026089838.1:0-29147 GCF_024586455.1 Bactrocera neohumeralis | reverse complement strand
GTTATTATTTATCGACCTGTATTATTCTGTCAGTTTCATATCTAGCACAGGCTTCCAAGGCCAAGTGAAATTGTCGTCATTTAATGCGAACTGTTTGACTATTTCGCCTGCTTGACCTTTAGTTTTGTATCTGAGGTGACACAATTTTTGCGCATGTGATAATTGAGGATGGTTTATGTACACGGCGCTGAACATGTTCCGGAAGGACGCCCATTCTTCATAACCTCCGTAAAAGGTTCTGTGTCACATGCGGGCACCTCGAGGTGGATGCCTGAACTTGCCTCTTGATATGGTTGCATTTGTGGCAGGTCTACTCTACTGTGGGGGTAGGTGCAATTGCTTTTATTAGATCGGAGATCATAGCTTTCGTTTCTTCATATTGGTCTAAGCAGTTTTCGTAAATATCGTAAGCCGATGATTTAAAATCTTGTGGTAGATCTGAATTGTAATATATGTCATTGAATATTGTTGTTGCTGAACATTTTGGCAAAATAATATTATTTATATATTTTTTAGTTCGAAAATATATTTGAATTGTTAATTGGTATTAAAAACCCGTACTTTTTATTAATTAAAATATTTTATGTCCGAATATTTGTATTTAGGTTTTGCCCTAATACTTACTTTATATGTATGTTTGTATGGTGCGTATGAAGTTGCATATTCTTGGTGCAATTGAGAGCTCGTCGAAGAGATCAATATGCTTTGTACATAAGTATGCACGAATTGTTTGTTATGATTTGTTCGTAAGCAATTGAGAGCTCGTTAGAGAGATCAATTCGCTTTTTGTACGCAATCCTGCTTGTTTTTGTTTGCCAAAGAACAAGAGGTACTGCCGAATAGATGCCAATGTGGACTTTGAAGATTTATACGTTTTAATATATGTATGTATGTTTACATGTACAGTGTTCACAAATTATGTAGATTTTGTTTTACTGATTTTTTTATTCTGTTTTAACAAAAAAGATAAAATTAGGGGAAATTATTATTATTTTTCACTTTACCGCCGTGTTCTAAGTGAATTTTAAAACGGCCTTTTTTTTTTACTTTAAGATAGGTATTTTTTGTGTATTAATATCCAGTGTAGGGTATAATGGCACCGAGTGATTGTAATGTAGCGCCATCTACTGTAACATATCGCACTTACTGAATACCGCTGTTAGCGCCACCAACTGGTGGATAGCTCTTTGCTAATAATAAATAATTTGCAATAAATAAATAATGCGACTATAAGGAGAGTCATGAACTATCCTATCTTTCAAGTTGGACCAAACTGCACACAGTGTTAAAAATTTCATTAAAATCGGTTCAGTATTTTAGGAGTCCATCGAAAACAAACAACGTGACACGTGATTTGTATATATTAAGATATAATAATTTCATATATTCTTAGGCGTACAAAAACGGAAAGGACAACTCAGGAGCAAAAATTGTCTGAAAACTTACATAGATAAGTAATAATAAAAATGTAAAAAAATTAAATAAAAATGTGAAAAAATTAAAAAAAATTAAATTAAATAAAATGAATCATTTAAACATATGTAGATGTATTTTTATTCATTCTTGGAGGAAGTAAAATGTACAGAGACAGTAAGTAACTTACATATATGTACATATGTATTTATGTATATTTATATATATATATATATATTTATAGTACATAACGACACTGGAAATATATACATACATATGTGTGTATATTATAAAGACATGATGTAACGTTCTCTTACTCTAGCACCCTCCCTAAAATTGGGGTTTTCAAAAACAATTTCGGTGTCTTGTGATTCTTCTAAAACTTCTTCGAAGCCAAGGTCTGCAGCCACACATTTTGCTTCAGTAAAATGTTGTGAATTGTACACGCGTAAATAATCAACGACGCTTTTTCAGGTCTGTAATGAAGAATGCGGTGTTTTGAGAGGCACCGGAATCGTGACTTCAAAACACCAAAGGCTCTCTCCTTGGTATTAAGTGCTTTGGCGTGCAACTTATTGTAACGCACTTCCCTTTCATTTGAAGGTTCAGCGACTGGCGTTAACAGCCATTCTTCTTCTTCTTCTTCTGTACATCATGCGGCACCAATTCACTTATAAGTAATTTACACAGCGATTTTGGGAATCGAAATGTATTAATAAATGTTGTGTCCTGCATACTAAAAGGATCGCTTTTGTCTCGCAAACCCTTTAACACTTGAAATTGATCAGATCGGTTAACTATAGCATATAGCTGCCATACAAACTGAACGATCGGAATCAAGTTCTTGTATGGATAACTTTCACTATTGATAAGATAAGTTATTCACGATATTTGGTATATATTATTTTCTAAGGCAACAATGTAATCTACGAAGAAATTGATCAGATCGGTTAACTATGGCATATAGCCGCCATACAAACTGAACGATCGGAATCAAGTTCTTGTATGGACAACTTTCACATTTGACAAAATATATTCACGAAATTTGGTATATATTATTTTCCAAAGCAACAATGTAATCTCCGAAGGAATTGATCAGATCGGTTAACTATAGCATATAGCTGTCAAGTTCTTGTGTGGACAACTTTCACATTTGACAAGATATATTCACGAAATTTGGTATAGATTATTTTTTAGCTCAACAATGTAATCTCTAAAAAACTTGTTCAGAACGGATTGCTATAGCATATAGCTTCCATACAAACTGAACACATGGTTACTAACAGAAATGAACCTGTGAGGGGTATTTAGCTTCGGTGCAACCGAAGTTAACGTTTTTTTTTGTTTTTATTTTTAATTCTTTGTCTTTTATTTGGCAGTGACAATTACCCGTTAGCTCCAAAATATTCTAACAGATTCTAAATATATTCTAAAAATTTAAACGTGTAAGGTACACATAACTTAAATTTATTTTGAGTTTTAATATAAAAATATAAATTTAGGTTATTCCTTAGTTTTAGCAATACGTAGTTATTATGCTATTATATTTGTATTTTTAACATAACGCCATTTATTGAATTCAATCCAATCAATAATTACCACCATCGGATAGAATCTGTTGGAGCTAAGGGACAATTGTGACTGCCAATTAGTAGACAAAGAATGTGAAATAAAATTCTATTGCGATTGAAAATTGAGATGTAAGCTATCCTATCAATAGACAAATAATTTTCAACAAAATATTATATTATTCTTACTTTTTAAATTTTTGATGTTAGGATAACTAGCCACGTCTTACTTAGACTGAAATGTAAATTAAATTCATATTGTAGTGAAGATGATGGAGTAAACTTATTCTGGCTTTTAAATAATTAGTGCTTGGTTATTCAAAACTTTAATTGAAGTAAAAGTTACTAAATTTAGTTATCGAGCTTCCGTTTGCTTGTCATGTTATTGATTTATTTCATTGATAATAGTTAATCGATATACACAAATTTATTTACCAATTTGCAGATAATTTGAAGGTGATTAATAATGTTATCTCTAAAAGTCAGTCTTTATACATAACGTACCAATAAAATAAGTCAATAACATGAGAAGCAAACGGAAGCTCGATAACTAAATTTAGTTACTTATATCCTGGAATCTTAGCACCTCTTATCGTCGCAAGACATAAGGCTGAGCTCAGGCCACCAAGGGTTACAGCTTGGCGAACTGTTGACGGCCTAAGTTGTTAGGTTAGCTGCGAATACCCAATAAGCAGTAACTGACTAAGAGCGACAGGAGAGGAGGGTTCGGCTTAAAAGGCCTGAAGCGTCCTACGAATCTCCGGTGACGAGGTGAATAGATGCCGCCTCAAAATAAGCATCCACAACCCCATGGAGGGTGGCCTCGAGGGATCACCTACCCACGAGAGGGAGGCAACATAGCGACGCGGGACGCTACAACGGAAATCATAAGGAAAAGAAATCCCCAACTGTAAATGGTCGGCCGGGGCAACAAATGGCAGATAGCATACCTGAGAACACAGGTTAGCTGTAAATAACAAGTACAGCTCCCGACTAAACAGCACAGCACAGACGACAAGAAATCACGCAACGAAGTAGGACCACGATTTTGACACACGATTTGGAAACGTTTGAACTTGGGCTGACGGCTGCGGCATTCTGTTACCTCAGTATGCAAGAGTGTCATCTTGCAGAAATGACTTTCAGGGTAATGTCACAGGCGCCTCCGTTCCGTTAAAACTTTGGCAGGGCTTCAAGTGCGTTCGATGCTACGTCGCCATTAGGTTGGCGGTACAGGCTTAGTTGATTTCAATCCTGACTAGTGCTATGGTCCTGGCTCTGAACACGAATTCCCAGAAGGTTTCGTGTCAACCCCCGTGGGGCCTCCCTGCAATGCAAAGATAACCACAGGGACCGAAAATACAACTGTACAACCGAGCAACGATAGCGGCTTGAAGCGGGGACCCTTATAAACATGAATAACGAAAACAATGAAAACAACAGGGCAATCCAAACGGTTTGCATAGAGGAAACCGCCTCATCTATGCCTGAATCAGGGGAAGCAAGTACGGAAACAAGTAATAGGACTCCGGCTATCGACCGAGGCCTACGAAATGGATACAACTCTCCAAGGCAAGAATTCATTAAGAAGATGAGAGCAGAAGAGGATGAAGCCTTTTAAAGTGCCGCGTTACCCTGAAAAAGATGACGTTGGCAATGCTGAGACAGAAGAATATAAGTTCCGATGTAAAAAATTATCGGTTGCCTGCGCCGAAACTGGATGAAGGCAGAAAATGATACGAGACGCACGACCACAACTAGATCCTTAGATGCATGCAACGAACACGACGATGTTTCAACGCCAGTAACAGCTCTTCTAAACGAACGGCACCAAGTCCAATGGAACAGGAGTCAGAGAAAAGGGAGGCGAGGACCCGGCAAAACGACATCAAAACGAAGAGCAAACTCAAGGACAAACAGATGACAAGCTTCACAAGCAAAAAACGGCACCCAGAACCAGAGTTCGACCAGAAGCAGTGCTAATCAAACCGGCAGAAGGCCGCAGCTATGCCGAGGTGCTTCAAAACATGCGGCAATACGCCATGACAGACCAAGACAAAGTGGAAGTCCGGGCAATACGGAAAACAAAATCAGGTTCCCTGCTCCTACAACTGAAGAAAGAAGAAAAACCGAAACCAGAGATTCGAAACGCTCTCACAAGCAACCTACGTGGTATAGCTTCTGTAAGCGAGCTAAAACAGAAAGCCACAATTGAGATCCGAGACCTCGACTCCTTATCCACCGCAGCAAAAATCACGACCTCCGTAAGGGTGCGAACAGAGTGGCCGCTTGTTGCCGAGCCGAGCCGACTGACGCTTATTGCGAGAACCAATGCGAGAAAACTGGTATTATACAAATTAGTACAAATAAGCGCGAACAGGTCATAGTGGGCGCCGAGCTGGTCAGAGCGCAAAGCTGGTTGAATGCGAGAAAACAGTTCCAAAGCGTATTCCAGCGCCTACAACATTGTTTATTCTGCGAAAAGCTAGTTTTGGACATAAAATTCTTTGGAAAAAGTGAAATCATGAAAATCATATGCTGTTATTCATCATTTAATGGCATTCTTGTTGAACTTTTCTTGAGTACAGTCGTGTGTTTTGGTTTATTTAAAATGAATGTAGAACAATTAATAAGTGAAGTTTTTTCTCGTCCGGCTTTGTGGGATCAGAAAAATAAATGTTATCATAACCGTGTTTTAGTGGAAAAGCTATGGATGTCCGTTGCTTCAGAAATGAAAATACCAAGTAAGTTACATTGAAATTTATTATATTTTATTCATGCATACGAAATTACAAAATTTATCTCTTATTAATCTACCTTTTTGACACTTGTTTTATTGAATTCTTTTATGATTTTTTCAAAATGTTCTTTTTGCACTTCTTCCTTTAAATTTTCATCTAATCCTTCTAAATCAATAATTATGTTGTGTAGAAGGCATATACATTTTACAATGAGTTCAGCGAACAAAGGATCCGTTTCAATGGGTTTCCATAATATTCTGAACCTTGCACTTAATAACCCAAAGGCGCATTCAATGCACTTTCCAGCTCTTGAAAGCCGGGCATTAAAATATTCATGGTCTTCCGTTATCTCCTTTCGGCTATACGGCCTTAACAAACATTCTAAAAGGGGATAAGCCTCATCCCCAAGAAATACATATGGCACAAATTCTTCACTGTTTGGCAGACATGTATATCCTGGTACAGGTAGTTCTCCACTTTTTAAAAGATTAAAGATTTTGGAAGAGCTAAAAGTGCCACCATCACTTTGCTTTCCGTATCCACCAACTTCAACCGCAATAAATTTGCAGTTGGCATCGGCAATACCTTGCAACACAATAGAAAAAAAGTGTTTATAATTATAATACATGCAGCCAGTATTTCCTGGACACTTGATTCGTATGTGCTTCCCGTCAATAGCACCAATACAATTTGGGAAGTTCCATAGCTTCCAGTATTGCTTTGCAATTTCTTGAAAACATTGTTCGTTTGGCTGCGGCATATGTATAGTAAACATATTATCCCATAGAACTTGGGTTGTCTCCTTAACAATAGCTCCTACTGTTGATTTGCCTAGCCGAAACGAAAAAGCTAGTGAGGCAAATGATGCTCCAGTTGCCAGAAATCTAAATAAGAAAGTTAAAACAAAAATTGTTATTTAAATTTATATTATATTATTTGTATAATTTTTTGTATTTTATTGTTTAAATTCATGTATGCATATAATTTTTATCATATTTTAATTATATGGTTTTATTTGATCTTGCAGAGGAAGACTTAAAAAAAAATGGAAGTATTTACGCGATCAATTTCGATGTGAAGTACGCAAAATTCCAACTCCACAATCGGGGGATGTCGCATCACAAATTACTTCGAGTTGGCCTTATTTCAATTCTCTACTGTTTTTAAAGGACCAAATGAAATACAGAAATTTAAGTGGTAATTTAAAAGCGTCAAGTGTAAAAGCTATCCAAGAAGAGGGTGAATATGAAGAAGAAATTGAAGATATTATCAACACTTCACAAGTCGAAGAAACAAGAGATCTGTGCGACAATGACGAGTTCAGCTGTGAAGTTCCATCGAAAAAAAAAAAAATACCTCTAACAGCACTGCCCAATTGTTGGAAATTGAAAAAAGAAAATTGGCACTGCTGGAAAATAAAAAAATGGAAAAAAAGACTGTATTGGATGAAGATGAAGCATTTTTTGTAACTCTTTTGCCTCATATTCGGAAGTTGGACCCAGAGAATAAATTTCTGTGTCGAATGGAAATGCAAAATGTACTTTATAAATACGTGTATGCAAAAGTTAAAAATATGCCCACACTGTCCAATGAAACTTCAAGATACGCGCCTTTGTCTTCACCAATCAGCGTTTCTTCTGAAAGCTACCAGATAAATTCTTTAGACCTTAGCACAACTCCTTGTTTTCAACCGATCTCATTTACCACAGTTGAAGGTACAAATATACCATCAACTTCATCATCATTGGTTCCAGACCAAAATACAATGGAAACTGTAATTTATTCATCTTTAAATTCCTCTTAATTAATTTATATTATTTATTTTTAATTTTTTTGTTTAATTTTTCTTTTTATTTATAAAAAAAAATGTATTCATGAATTTAATACGATATAAAATGAATTTAATACAATAAATACAAATATATAAAACATAAAAAATTTCTTACCTGAAAGTTACTATCAAGCGTTCACATGGACATATTGGTACTTTAATAAAATTACTCCACTTCTTTTTTAATTTATCACCAATATTTTCGAGAATATAGTCGAAAGTTTCAATACTCATTCGAGTATATTCTTTAAACTTGGCAGGATATTTTCTTAAATCACTATATAAGTGATGAAATTCTCCAAATCACATATGGATGTTTTCCAAATGATTTTTTATTGATAAAATACTTTAAAACAGTAGCCGAAGCTAAATACTCATCATCTGACGAATCCATATCTTTTCACTTCAATTTCACAAACACGAATGAACAACAAACCCAAATGCATACATAAAACGCAAATAATAGATAAAATATCAGCGCTGATTCTCGCATCCACTATGCACACTCAAACTTGTTTCTCGCATGAACAAGTTCTCGCAATAAGCGTCAGTCGGCTCGGCTCGGCAACAAGCGGCCACTCTGTTCGCACCCTAAGACGTTTGCTAGAGCAAGCAGATGAAGAAATCACAGTGAGAACCAGCGCTCCAAATACTCGCGAACAAATACGCGCATATGTGACGTTGACAGCCGATAGCGCAAACAGGGTTCTAAAAGAAAGACACATAAAAATAGGATGGAACAGCTGCAGGATGAAGCTTATGAAGGAAGTTAAAAAATGCTACAGATGCTTCGGCTTCAGCCATTTACAATGGGAATGCAAAGGCACCGACAGAAAAGGCCAAGGATTATGTATAAGATGTGGGAAACCCGGGCACAAGCTGAAAGACTGCAAAAATTTACCGTGCTGTTGCCTCTGCGTAGAACAGAAGTATACCCAAACAGATCACATCCCAGGGTCGATACACAAAGAGCTAGAAGAAGAGGAAGAAACGGAATAGAAGAGCATATGGAATATAAAGCTGCGAAAACTGAGCAGAAAGACGCAATAACAAAGACAAAGAAAGATAAAGCTACGTAACGATATAAACAAAAATCCGTGGGGTCTCGGATACAAGATCGTAATGAAAAAACTCGGAGCAAAACAGTCTACCGCTGAGTTAAACGCCGCAGCTATGGAGCACATCGTAAACACTCTGTTCCCAACCCATGACCTGGGAAGAGACCCACCAGAACATACACAAGAGAGCTCATGTCCGCCTTTCACCTTGGAGGAAATGAACACGGCGGCAAACACTTTAAAGACCAGAAAAGCCCCTGGGCCTGATGGGATACCAGCGGAAGTGTTAAAGCTAATCGCTATGGAACGACCGCGCTTACTGCTATCCATGTATAATGCATGTTTAAACGAGGGTATTTTCCCAGAAATATGGAAGAGGCAGCATCTGACCTTAATAAACAAAGGAAAAGGAGACCCAGGAACACCATCAGCATGCCGACCTTTATGCATGCTAGATACAGCAGGAAAGCTATTAGAAAGACTGTCGAAACCCCGCATTATAGCCGCCATAAAAGATGCTGGAGGCCTATCAGAGCGACAACATGGCTTCAGACCAGGCAGGTCCACCATCGGAGCTGTGGAAGACGTCGTGCGCAGCGTGGAGGAAGCTCATCGAAAGAACAACTTCTCGAGGCCAATAGTCCTCCTCGCAACAATCGACATACGAAATGCTTTCAATAGCGCAAAATGGTAAAATATGATCAACGCACTAGAAAGTCGCTTCAAAACGCCCCTCTTCTTGATGAAAATGGTACGAAGCTATCTTAAAGACAGGAAACTACTATACGATACGAGTGATGGCCCACAAAGTAAGGAAATAACCTCTGGAGCAGCGCAGGGATCAATACTTGGACCAGATCTATGGAATGCCAGCTACGATGGAATCTTAAACGTTGAAATGCCTGACGATTGCTACCTCGTTGGCTACGCAGACGATATCACCGCCGTCATAACCGCGCGTAATACCGACATGGCCAGGCGTCTACTGTCACAAGTTATGATACGAACACAGACATGGTTGGACTCAAACGGCCTCAGCCTAGCTGCTGAAAAAACAGAACTGATCCTGCTCACTAGGAAACATATCCCGCTGGAGGTTAACATGCAAGTTCATTCAGAAACTATTAAAACGGCGAAAACCCTAAAATACCTGGGAATAAGAATGGACAATAAATTGACGTACTGGGCTCAAATCCAATATGCTGCAAAAAAGTCAGCAAATATAACCATGGCGCTATCAAGACTCATGGTAAACATCGCAGGCCCACTTGCAAGTAGAAGGAAATTGCTTATGGATACAACACAATCAGTGCTACTATACGGTAGCGAAATATGGGCCGATACATTAAATGTAGAACATAGACGAAAAGTGCTTGTTAAAGTGCAGAGAACAGCAGTCTTGAGAGTCGCCTCGGCGTACCGCACTGTATCCGAATCCGCAGTGCTAGTGATAAGCGGCGTCATCCTAATAGACCTTCTCGCAAAGGAGAGAAGACAACTCTGGCTATGGAAGAAAGACGGAATAGAAATACACATTTCCACAAGACAACAGGCGAGGAAGCAAACTCTTGAACTCTGGCAAGATCGGTGGACAAGAGAGAGCAAAGGAAGATGGACCGCAAAACTGATTAAAGAAATAGAGAAGTGGCACAATAGAAAACACTATATATAGCACAGATGCTGTCCTGTCACGGGTATTTCCGAAAATACCTATACAACGTGGGAAAAGCAGAAAGCCCAGCATGTATTTACGGAGACGAACCACTAGACGATGCAAAAAATACCATTTTCAAGTGCCACCGGTGGAAAGAAGCACGAAGGACTGTACAAAACAAACTCGGAGAACTAAGTGCGGAAAATCTCTTAGAAAAAATGATATCTAGCAGCGAAAACTGGAAAATAATTGCCTCGTACGTGGAACACGTTCTACGCAGTAACAAAAGAGACATGGACGCAGATTCCCAATAGAAGACAAGCCAAATAGCTTGATGCTGGCTACAAAATCGAAGGCATCCCTGGACTCATGGAGAGTAGAAATAGACCTGTAATGGGTCCATCTTGGAAACCTTGCCCTGAAGTATTGCGAAAGCGGCCCCGGGGTAGGGGAAAACATTCCATGATAGAAGAGGGGAGTGTTTTAGTGGGTACACCACTCACGTAGGATGACGATCCCTATATGGTGCGAAGGCATTTTAAACCTTCCTTACGGCCTAAAAAAAAAAAACAAAAATAAACGAAAAATCATCGGAAGACATACATATATTATACACAGCGATTTAATGCATAACAAATTTAATAATATAACAATGTGATAATACTTACATGAATATATTTTAATTAAAGTTTTGAACAATCAAGCACTAATTATTTAAAAGCCAGAATAATTTTACGGTATTATCTTCACTATAATATGAATTTAATATACACTACAGTCTAAGTAACATGTGGCAGGTTATTCTAACATCAAAAATTGAATAAGTGAGAATAATGGAATATTTTTTCGCAAATTATTTGTCTATAGCTTACATCTCAATTTTCAATCGAATTTTTTTTATTTCAAATTCTTTGTCTATTATTTGCCAATGACAATTGTCCGTTAGCTCCAAAAGATTCTAACAGATGGCGGTAATTATTGATTGCATTGAGTAAGTATTCTACAGATGGCGCTATGCTAAAAATTTTTTGGCAGCACTGCGCCGTGTTTTCTGCCATCTATCGGTAAATGTTATGTAACTTTTTATAATTGAATTGTCATTTTGTAACACTTACTTTTTTTGGAGATTGAATAAAGCACGACGTGTAACCTGCTAAATTGGTGATACCGATCTTCGTTTGATTATTTATGATCACTTCGCAGTATAACTTGCGTTAGTTAATTTTTACATAAAGTAAAAATGAGTCAATTTAGTAATTTTCAATATTTTTTTAATGCAGAACTATTATTTAGCAAATTTTAAATTAGCATGTTTAAAAATAAAAACAATACAACGAGAGGGAAAATTTTAAAGTACGAAAATATGAGTTTACACATTTTTGACACTGTCAAGAAACTCTTTACACAAAGTACTTAAGCTACAGTTTAATGAATATGTATATTTAACAATTTATACTATCTTAAACTAATTTTAGTATTTAGTGTGACCCCGTTTAGCTTCAACTAGGAGCCTGGTGCGATTTTTCATGGAACTGACCAGCTTTTGTACACATTGAGCGACATCTGTCAAATAATAAAATTCACACGTTCTTAGGGACACAGTTATGTATTTGTGCAGCTGCCTCAATACCTGTGTCCCTAAGAACGTGTGTATTCTAATATCTGTCGCGCTAGTTAAGGAATGTATTCCTTATAATAGTAACAAACATCAAAATAACCTTTTGTTTCAGTAACCAGAATGCAGAAACAACCTTGAGTTCGAACAATTGAAATGCACAATCACTACAAGAAACAATCCTAAACAAACAAGTATCAAAAAAACATTGAGTTTGAATAGCACAACAACCTTATCTTAAAACAAAGCAAATGTTTTTAAGCAAACAATATATATGTATGTATGTAAACAAACCTAAACAAATAATATAATCTGTACCTTAACAAAGTATCAACTAGTAATAAGTAAACATACTAGTTAGTATAAATAGAAGTAAGAAACATGTAATAAGTTAGTCTTAAGAGTATAAATAAAGAGTACACGTTTCGGTGCAGCTCAAAATATATTCGTTTGACTCATTTTTACTTAACGTAAAAATTAACTCGCTCATTGGTTTAGCACTTGCGTGATGATAGAAAATCCAAGAAGTGCCGAAAAAAATAAGCGAATGGGAAGCGGTCAATCCCTTGCCGCTGTAACAGCTTCGCCCACAAACTAGCGTAAATATGTATGCATATGTATGAGCTTGCATACATATCGACGCAGACTTTTGCGAGTCAACGAAAAATATTTTAGAATGGACAAATATTATAAATCGACAACTCCGTTGTTGCCACTTTTCTGACTTCTTTCTGTGAAGAAGCATCAGAAAGTGGTTCAATTTATGATTTCTAGCTCTTGCCATCGTCGCGAAAAGACGCTTGTAGGCAAAGGCATGCTCGGGGAGATGTCACGACGATGTGTTTATGAATGAAGCGAGGTCGCTTGTAGAATTTGCGCCTGCGTTTATGAATGAAATCGTTTTTGTTGTAAAATTTACTACATTTGGGCTTCGGCAATTCGGCTGCCAAATTGACTTTTGATGCTTCTGCTATTTGAGCAACTGTTGTTTTTGTAGAACAATGCTTCAATTTTTTGTTGGTGACATATTGACATGTGTACGCATATGTATGTGTGCATGCTTGTGCACTATTTGTTCGGAAGTATATACAAATATATGTATGTACATATAAGTATATATGAATGTATGAACAAGCAAATTAATGCGCGCACATGTAATACATATGTATGTATAAGTGATAAAATCATGATTTGATTTTCTGAACGCGCACATGCGTATACATATGAACAAATAATAAGATTAATATGATAGCCGATATATGTATGTATTTATTATTAATAATAAAAATATTTTAAACAATATTTACTTTTTATTTACTTAATAATAGAAAAATTTGTTTTCTTATCGGTCACCACGCTCAAAAATTGTAACTTGAATAAAATCAAAGAAAAATACTGCATGAATAAAATAAATAAATAATTATTATTGCATAAGTTGATACAAAATGCTATGTGCCGAGTGCCACACGTTTTTTTTTTTCAAATTCTTTTTCTATTATTTAGCAGTGACAATTGTCCGTTAGCTCCAAAAGATTCTGAAATAAAATAATATTGCCATTGAAAATTGAGATGTAAGCTATCCTATCAATAGACAAATAATTTGCAACAAAATATTCTATTATTCTTACTTTTTAAATTTTTGATGTTAGGATAACCAGTCACGTCTTACTTAGACTGAAGTGTAAATTAAATTCATATTGTAGTGAAGATAATACAGTAAATTATTCTGGCTTTTAAATAATTAGTGCTTGGTTGTTCAAAACTTTAATTAAAGTAAAAGTAACTAAATTTAGTTATCGAGCTTCCGTTTTCTTGTCATGTTATTGATTTATTTCATTGATAATAGTTAATCGATATACACAAATTTATTTATCAATTTGCAGATAACTTAAAGATGATTAATAACGCTATCTCTAAAAGTTAATTACATAATGCAGTGTTTTTTAATCTTTCTGATTTCGCGACTCCTTTACAGGTTGAAATATTCTTGCGACCCCCTTGTTTCGTAGTAAGTCAAAGAAATAATTTAATTTTAATTAAAAGACTACATAGGTTAGGTAATAAGTTTTTCCTATTTTAGCAAATTTGTCTATTATTCGTGCGGGTCATACTGCGTCGGCGACGGCATGCCAAATGATGACTATAAGGTCGTGATCAGAGCGGATAAACGACCTGCTGGAACGCACGAACGCCAATTTAACACTCCAACAATAGATGAGGTTGCAGTTGTGATTGTTGGCGAAAGCCGCCACTGATGTTTTGGCAAGGAACATTATATGAACATCAATATAATAAATCCATCGACCGGTAAGAATAGATATCATAATAATTTTCATTTTAATATGACACTAATGTCACTGATATCATTTTAGGTGAGGAAACCACCAGGAAGGTCACCGGAATGAATGTTTACGCATATCGTTTGATGATTCGCCAAAATGTTGACAACTATTTGCTTCGATTTCGCCGATTATTTCAGCAATTTTGCGTCCATACCTGTTCATCACCTTCGCGTGCAATCCTAAGTGGATAGAAATTGTTCAACTGTTGCTTCCTGGCCAAACATCAAGTGATCGGCACGATATCACCGCACGTGTATTCAGGCAAAAAATCCGGTCGCTCATGCACTATATTGGTGGGCATCGTGTCTTTGGGGATTCTCGATGTTGGATGTATTCCATTGAATGGCAAAAAAGAGGCTTACCGCATGCGCACATTCTAATTTGGTTAGTCGAAAGAATACATATTTGCCGAGATTCCTGATCCCGAAACTGATCCAGACCTGCATGATGTCGTAATTACAAACATGATTCATGAACCGTGTGGCGCCATTAACCCACAATCACCGTGCATGGCCGACGGCAAGTGTTTGACTGTTGATACCATCACTGGCAAAGATGGTTATCCACTGTATCGACGTCGATCTTCTGATGATGGCGGTAGAACAATCACAGTCAAAGTGAAAGGAAATAATTTCGTGGTCGACAACTCTTGGGTTGTTCCGTATTCGCCACTTCTTTCCAAAACATTCAGGGCACATTGTAACGTGGAGTATTGCAATTCAGTGAAGTCCATCAAGTACATCTGCAAATATGTCACTAGGGGCAGTGACATGGCGGCTTTTGGTCTTTAGGCTCCTGACCCCAATGATGAAATCATGAACGCTATCCGAGTGTTACACATTTGGCAGTGCATCTGGAGAACGGTCAACGAGTTTATTTCACCCCAGCAAATGCCGCTCTACGTGCCCAAAACCCACCAGCGACAACATTGACCAGTTTCTTCTCGATTTGCCAAAGTGATCCGTTTACATGTGCGTTACTTTACTCAGAGATGCCGCGTTATTACACTTGGAGTTTTTCATCGAAGAAATTTCAACGTCGAAAGCAAGGTAATGTAGTTCCTGGTCATCCGGATGTGCGTTCTACTGAAGCTCTTGGCCGTATTTATACAGTTCATCCGAAAAATTGTGAACGCGTTTACTTACGACTATTGCTGGTGAATGTTCGTGGCCCGACATCATTTGAATCACTATGTCAATGGTATAGTGCTTCCAACATTTCGTGTTGCATGTCAGGAGCTCAATTTGCATTCAGGGAATCCCCATCTTGATATGAATGAAGAGATGCACAACCAGGTTTTGATAGAAGACATGTGTTACCTCATGTGCGGCAGTTTGTTAGCCAGGTTAGGAATGACGTCGCCTGAGCGTGGAGTAAACGACGCTTTCGAACGAGAATTGCAGCGTGAACGTGAATACGACACAAATGGGTTAAGCCAATTGGTTCGAACGAATATACCATTGTTGAATCCTCAACAAAAAAAAGTGTACGATACGGTGATGAAGGAATTGATGATGGAAATGTCGGCATGATTTTCCTTGATGCGCCTGGAACTGGAAAGACATTCCTCATATAATTGATTTTGGCTGCAGTTCGTGCAAGATCAGAAATTGCTGTAGCAGTTGCTTCTTCAGGAATAGCGGCAACGTTGTTGGAAGGTTGCCGAACCGCTTATTCTGCATTAAAATTGCCATTAGACCTGCAAGCGGTTGAAGAACCGGCATGTAACATAGCGAAACATTCAGCAATGGCCAAAGTTTTAATAGCAAGCAAAATCATTATCTGGGGCGAATGCACAATGTCGCATAAACGCGCGTTAGAAGCTCTGAATCGCACTATGAAAGATCTGCGTAATGACGCAAGACATTTTGCGGGTGCATTGATTTTACTCTCAGGCGATTTCCGGCAAACACTACCAGTAATACCACGATCGACCGCTGCCGATGAGATCAATGCTTGCCTCAAATCATCACCATTGTGGCGTTATGTGTGGAAACTTCAGCTCACGACAAACATGCGAGTTGCATTGCTAAACGATCCATCTGCCGAACTGTTCTCCACTCAACTGCTAACTATCGGTAATGGTCATGTTCCTGTCGACGCATCGAAGGGATTCATTTCGTTTGCAATTTCGTCTCAACGAAAGAGGAGCTCATCAACAAAGTGTTTCCGAACATCATTGCTAACCACAAAAACTACGATTGGTTGAGTGAAAGAGTAATTTTAGCAGCAAAGAACAAGGATGTGGATCCCTTAAACTTCAATATCAAATCGTTGGGACACTGCATTCCTTCAAATCTATCGACTGTGTAACAAACGAAGACAAAGAAACCAACTACCCAACTGAGTTCTTGAATTCATTGGATGTGCCTGGCTTGCCACCGCACAATTTACAATTGAAGGTTAGTTCAGTCGTCATCATGCTCCGCAATCTCAACCCACCAAAATTATGCAACGGAACGCGTTTAGCGGTCACAAAATTCGTGGCCTATGTGATTCACGCGAGACTGCGAGGAAGTTCTCATTCCGAGAATTCCAATGATCCCAACCGATATGCCATTCAAGTTTAAGCGAATCCAATTTGCAATTCGTCTCGCATTCGCCATGACAATTAATAAATCACAAGACCAGTCACTGAGTGTTTGTGGCCTGAATCTGAAAAATGCATGTGTTTCACACGGACGACTATATGTCGCATGTTCCCGTATCGGAAAACCATCTGCTTTGATCGTTTTCGCACCTGACAATAAAACGAAAAATATCGTTTATCACAGAGTGGTTAAATGAAATTACCTAAAAGTAATGTATGTATATGGCAAAACAACGTTAGCTAGTAAAAATATAAAAAACTAGCTGACCCGGCGAACTTTGTACCGCCTACCAGTCAATGAATGTGGTGTTACAGATAAGCAGAACTTTATGATTTTTTGAAAGCAATACAATGAATACATATAATGTTTATAGCGGCCCGGTACGTGTTTCGCTACGTATGAAGTGAAATATTAAATCAAATACGATTTTCAAAAGGAAATAAAAACGAACATGATTTTAAATGCTGTATTGCCAGTAGATGGCGTTGTGTGCATCAACTTTGGTCAGCTGCATGCATATGCACAGTTGGCAACCCACGCAAGATGCAATGACATAAGTGACTTGAGTTTAGTAACATAAATATCGGCATTTTCTTAAGCTTTTATCGGCTTTCGTTAGTTATTGTAATTCAATTTGTTTTAATATATTGTTTTGAAACGATATATTAGCCGTGTTTTATTGGTAATTTTATGTTCACGGCTATTGTGAAAATTGCAAGCGAAAAGTGATTTCATAGAGGTGAGGTCTTTGTTATTGCGTGCTCATTGGTTCGGTTATTCAAAGCTGCGTTGGATCGCATGCCAAATGATGACAATAAAGTCGTGATCAGAGCGGATAAACGACCTGCTGGAACGCACGAACGCCAATTTAACGCTCCAACAATAGATGAGGTTGCAGTTGTGATTGTTGGCGAAAGCCGGGAATCCCGCGATATTGTGCTCACACGTCGGGACTGTGGGCAATTGTAATGAATATCCGAAACTCATCGTTCATACGATGCATTGCAATACCCACTGATGTTTTGGCAAGGAGACGATGGATATTATATCAACATCAATATGATAAATCCATCGACCGGTAAGAGTAGATATCATAATAATTTTCTTTTCAATATGACACTAATGTCACTGATATCATTTTAGGTGGGGAAACTACCAGGAAGGTCACCAGAATGAATTTTTATGCGTATCGTTTGATGATTCGCCAAAATGTTGATAACTATTTGCTTCGATTTCGCCGATTATTTCAGCAATTTTTCGTCGATATGTATGCCAAAATAGAAGCGGAGCACCTCCTTTTTATCACTTTAAATCAAACCAAACTACGTACGGAGCAGTACATTCATTTACGCGATGCAATTAGCACCGAAGGAAATGCATCTGATTTTGGTCGGTTGACTACTTTACCGGCGACGTTCGTTCGCAGTCCACGTCATATGCATGAATATAGGCAAGATGCAATGACATATGTACGTCACTACGGCCGTCCAGACCTGTTCATAACCTTCGCGTGTAATCCTAAGTGGATAGAAATTGTTCAACTGCTGCTTCCTGGCCAAATATCAAGTGATCGGCACAATATCACCGCACGTGTATTCAGGCAAAAAATCCGGTCGCTCATGCACTATATTGTTGGACATCGTGTCTTTGGGGATACTCGATATTGGATGTATTCCATTGAATGACAAATAAGAGGCTTACCGCATGCGCACATTCTCATTTGGTTAGTCGAAAGAATACAGCCAGACCAAATTGATGACATCATATTTGCCGAGATTCCTGATTCCGAAACCGATCCAGACCTGCATGATGTCGTAATTACAAACATTATTAATGAACGGTGTGGCACCATTAACCCACAATCACCGTGCATGGTCGACGGCAAGTGTTCCAAGCGTTATCCACAAAATTTGACTGTTGATACCATCACTGGCAAAGATGGTTATCCACTGTATCGACGTCGATCTTCTGATGATGGCGGTAGAACAATCACAGTCAAAGTGAAAGGAAATAATTTCGTGGTCGACAACTCTTGGGTTGTTCCATATTCACCACTTCTTTCCAAAACATTCAGGGCGCATTGTAACGTGGAGTATTGCAATTCAGTGAAGTCCATCAAGTACATCTGCAAATATGTCACGAAGGGCAGTGACATGGCGGCTTTTGGTCTTCAAGCTCCTGACCCCAATGAAGAAATCACGCGCTATCAAAATGGTCGATACGTATGCTGCAATGAGGCGATTTGGCGTATATTCTCATTTCCCATTCATGAACGCTATACGAGTGTTACACATTTGGCAGTGAATCTGGAGAACGGTCAACGAGTTTATTTCACCCCAGCAAATGCCGCTCAACGTGCTCAAAACCCACCAGCGACAACATTGAACAGTTTCTTCTCGATTTGCCAAAGTGATCCGTTTGCACGTGCGTTACTTTACTCAGAGATGCCGCGTTATTACACTTGAAATGCTTCATCGAAGAAATTTCAACGTCGAAAGCAAGGTAATGTAGTTCCTGGTCATCCGGATGTGCGTTCTACTGAAGCTCTTGGCCGTATTTATACAGTTCATCCGAAAAATGATGAATGCTTTTACTTACGACTATTGCTGGTGAATGTTCGTGGCCCGACATCATTTGAATCACTTCGAACTGTCAATGGTGTAGTGCTGCGAACATTTCGTGTTGCATGTCAGGAGCTCAATTTGCATTCAGAGAATCCCCATCTTGATATGAATGAAGAGATGCACAACCAGGCTTTGGTTTTGATAGAAGATATGTGTTACCTCATGTGCGGCAGTTAGTTAGCCAGGTTGGGAATGACATCGCCTGATCGTGGAGTAAACGACGCTTTCGAACGAGAATTGCAGCGTGAACGTGAATATATATATATATATATATATCATTGTTGAATCCTCAACAAAAAGAAGTGTACGATACGGTGATGAAGGCAATTGATGATGGAAATGTCGGCATGATTTTCCTTGATTCGCCTGGTGGAACTGGAAAGACATTCCTCATATCATTGATTTTGGCTGCAGTTCGTGCAAGATCAGAAATTGCTGTAGCAGTTGCTTCTTCTGGAATAGCGGCAACGATGTTGGAAGGTTGCCGAAGCGCTCATTCTGCATTAATATTGCCATTAAACCTGCAAGCGGTTGAAGAACCAACATGTAACATAGAGAAACATTCAGCAATGGCCAAAGTTTTAATAACAAGCAAAATCATTATCTGGGACGAATGCACAATGTCGCATAAACGCGCGTTAGAAGCTCTGAATCGCACTATGAAAGATCTGCGTAATGACGCAAGATTATCATATTTTGGAGCAACGGACATATCATACCGCAAATATGAAATCGAATTGGTTAAACAAATGTTTTTCTAGCAAACAAACATTAAGTAACAGAATTATTTCGCAGTACAATGTATGCGTGTGCATTCCGACACTCTTTAAGGTCGATATTATTGAATAACATACATATCTATTATTATATATAACATTATACCCATGTGCAACATTGACCAGAGAGCACAAAAGATATTATGTGTGTGTGAACACAATACCAACAAATAAAGTGCAATTGATGTTGGCAATTTGGCGGAAAGATGGCCCAGTTTTTGTACTTTTGCCCTGGCGTATGCATGTATACATACCAGAGACCTGCACGATTAAGGTAGGCATCGTACGATTACGTTACTAAGTAACACTTCTGACGATTACCACGATGCGAAGGTAACATTGCGCATCGGCATCGCAGCATCGTGGCATCGTACGATTACTATCTGTTATCGTCAATGGCAAATGAAACGAAGTATGTACATACGCACAAAAGAAAATTCTGTGTTTCTTTTATTTACCTTATATTAGGAAAAAATTAATAAAATTCTCTTCATTTAAACATAAATTAATTCAATAAAAACATAACATAACACAACACAAATTAATTCCAGTAAATAAAAATGAATTAAATATATCTGTTATTTTCTGATCAAAATAAGCAACGAATTAAAAAATAAAAAATATTTAATATGAACTTAATTTTTTTGTTGTGAATGCAAAAATAAAAAATGATGTCCAGGATTTTTCTTCCTTTCAAATTTGCTCTTTACTTCTTTAATATATGGTTTGCCAAACTAAAATATCTTTCGCTTTACACTCAGACGCTGGAATACATGTAAAAATTTGTCGTGCCAGTCTAGCCCAATCAATGTAACCTCATCTTCGCGACGCGCACAATATGGTGAGCAACATGTTGTAATCGGCGATGCCGCGATGCCGATGCCCACGTTGCCGAGGCCCACGATGCCGTTACGTAGCGTGTACTCGCCGCATCGGCATCGCCGCTTGCTAACATGTTACTTTTTTAATTACTCGTGCAGGTCTCTGATACATACCTATATACATACATATATAATTAGGTATGTATTTATGTAAGTATGCAAGCCTCTAGTTTTGTTACTTTTTAGCCTTTGTGTGTTTATTTTTGTTGTTGTTATATCAGCTATGTGGCAGCTGATTTCGGATAGTATCGGGTGATTTTTTAAGAGCTTGATACCTTTAAAAAAAAAACGCATAAAATTTGCAAAATCTCATCGGTTCTTTATTTGAAACGTTAGATTGGTTCATGACATTTACTTTTTGAAGATAATTTCATTTAAATGTTGACTCATGTGGTTTCAACAAGATGGCGCTACATGCCACACAGCTCGCGATTCTATGGCCATTTTGAGGGAAAACTTCGGAGAACAATTCATCTCAAGAAATGGACCCGTAAGTTGGCCACCAAGATTATGCGATTTAACGCCTTTAGACTATTTTTTGTAGGGCTACGTCAAGTCTAAAGTCTACAGAAATAAGCCAGCAACTATTCCAGCTTTGGAAGACAACATTTCCGAAGAAATTCGGGCTATTCCGGCCGAAATGCTCGAAAAAGTTGCCCAAAATTGGACTTTCCGAATGGACCACCTAAGACGCAGCCGCATCAACATTTAAAATGAAATTATCTTCAAAAAGTAAATGTCATGAACCAATCTAACGTTTCAAATAAAGAACCGATGAGATTTTGCAAATTTTATGCGTTTTTTTTTAAAAAAAAGTTATCAAGCTCTTAAAAAATCACCCGATAGTTGGCAAGTATACAATTATTAAATGTACACGCAAGCCTACAAACACACACATAGATATAATATTAAAGAAAAAATGTGTTTCATCCTAGATTTCATCAAAAATATCATAAGTAGAAATATTTATAAATAAACTGATATACATATGTATACTATATATTTAAAGAAACATCATCACAGTTATAAGCTAGTTGTCAGCCCTGATGCTCTAATCTGGGTTTCTATATAAAATGTGATTTATGAAGAAGAAATGAAGAAAAAATAACTTCAGAAATATACACGTAAATGTTGTTCCAAATGTTTTTAATTTGACACTTCGAATTTTTCCAAAAATTATACATTTTTAAGTTATGTGTTTTAACCAAATGAAATAAATGTGCATTATTACATATATTTGCGTGCGTTTGCTTTAAACCTGAGTGAGTCATGATAATAGACGAGCACAAAGAGACTAAACTCCACGAGTACTCAACGAAATCTTCAGCTTACAGTTATTTCGAAATTTGCAATACCGTAATACAGCAACATAAAACTTTTTTATTGCGACCAGCTTTTATTGGTCGCTTCTGACGGCTTCAATTGAGTTCAGTATCAATTACAAACTAGCATTACAGTAGTCATCAAATACAGTTTTTATTGCAATAAACTTGTAAACGGGTAGTTAAGTTGATATAATAAATACATACATATGTATATTTACGTGATAATACATTTTTCTATTTTTAGCCAAAGGGAATGCATTGAGTATGAGACTATGAATCGGTTGCTCCATATAGTACCTGTAAAGACAATTATAAATATAAAATATTTTGTTAAATATTTACTGTTTCCCTGCTTCCGATATTCCAAAAGTATTTCTGACACTGGAAATAACCTATCAGATTTCGAAAAAGTTTCTCCATTTGTCGTATCGGAAAGAGAGGGTCAGCCTAATATCCAATAAGAGCAGTTATAGCGATTTCTTATTAGTGTTGATCCCTTTTGTATTTGATACTGCACAAACTGCAGCGGGCAATCATTGAATCACCTGTTAATTACACAACAGCGCTACCGGCGATTCTAATAAAGTTTCTATGAGTTTCTTAACACGTTCGCGGACGTGAATGCTATAGCATTCATTTTCATACTGATGCAAAATGACGTGAATGCTATAGCATTCAAATTTTAAAAGCAATTTTTATTCATTTAATTTTTATACCATCTTAAGTTTTTGTAATTAATACACATTTCAAAATAATGACCAATTGGTTCATTAGATATTTTCATATTATTTTATCTTTTCCCCGTGTATTTACAAATTTCCTCACTGCATTCTAGTTGAAAAATATTTTCTATATCGTCGTGGATGCTATAGCATTCATTGTATATAACGGTTAAAATACGATCTTCTGACTACTCTTATAATATACATATGTCTAATTAGATTTCGGATATTACAACTAGTTTTAAAAATAATTGCCTGTATATTTTTGCAGCTCCCTAAAATTTTTTGCGTCCGCGAACGTGTTAAGATCCAATTGAGAATTTTAACAACAATTTCTTACGTAAACGTATTATCGGTGGCACGGTGTGTATGCGTAAGTTTTCCACATTAGTTCTTTCAATATTTTGGAGTTTGTATAGCTGCTACTGCTGGGTAATGTGACAAAAATTTTGCGAATATATCTTAAACGCACACCATTTCAACGAAATATTTAGCGCTAGTGTTTTGTTTTCTATTGTGTCAGCATCACCCTCTCTCGAAATTGGATTTTTAACATTGCAATAAACTTTATTACTGGCGGTTCAAGGAAGTTTTGTAAGCAATGGCTGATGGCAAGAATGATAGAATACAAGATTACGACACTAGTTTACAGTTAGTTTTTTTTCGGTTTAGCTCTTGACAATTCTTACAAAAACAAATACATTGTTCAACAATTTCGTGACGTAACAGTTTTGCGTTGAGAAGAACAAGCATAGAAATGCATACAAATTGTAAAAACAGAAAAGTAAACACTTTTTGAAATTCGCAAAATAATATTAATTCATTCGTCTTTGCAGGAAAAATTTCAGTGGAATGTTTAGAATCTTGTTGCGAGAAAATATGTATAATAATTAGTCTTTAGGCACATCCACAATAAATAGAGTAGCATGTGTGGAAATTGTTCAAATGAAGAAAACCAGTGTAAGTGTACTGTTGTATTTATTTAAATTTGTAAGCATAAATATATTAATTTTTTAAAATGAAACGCAGTGGCTTGTTGTGTAATAATTATTATGCAATTAAAGGATCGAAAACGAGTTTTTTCAGTTTTCCGGCCGATTTAAAAGTTGCCAAAAAAATGGGTGTTATTTTGCAAAAGAAATTATATATATTAATACTAAATTAATAATTTCACAATTCTTTTATCATATTTCCTTACATCTGATACATCTGAACTTATAATATATGTATATATTATATACAACACAAGAAACGTCTTCTCCATTTGAATCACAACTCAATAGACAATTTTATTATCAATAGGCCGATATATTTCTTTAGAAATGATTCAAATCTTTTCACTCAACAATATTCAATCGCTTCACTAAAACTTTTCATTAAAATCGAAAGAATTAATAATATTTTGCGAATTTACAAAAGTGTTTACTTTTTTGTTTACAATTTGCAAGCCATTTGACAGTTTTTCACTCTTGTTCTTCTCAACACAGAACTATGACGTTTCGTAATGGCGGTCGTCATAATCTTGTATTCTATCATTCTTGGCTGATGGTGAGGATATTGAAAGTTCCATGGACAAACAATTCCACGATAATGACGGAGGTAAACCGGATAAAATGTTTACGTTGAAGAAGTGGAATGCTGTGGCTATGTGGAGCTGGGTGCGACACTTGCGCTATTTGCAGAGTTCAAGTTATGGCTGAGTGACCACCTTTTCTACTGTTATTGTATGTTATACATAGCTCCGTAAAGGGTTTTTAATACATCATCTGGAATCAGTTCAAAGAATTGTGTTAATAGTAAATTGTACATTGTGCCTTGCTGTTAAGAAGAGCTCCACTTGATTTATCTACTAGAATATTTTGCAAAGAATGTATAATATTTATTTTAAGACGTTTTCTATACTTGTTAGTTTCTTGGAAACTCTTCAAATTATACTTCTGTTTCAGATAGTACCTTTTTCTTTTAATTAGTATAATATTATTCGAATTTTTGTGCCAGGTACCGTATATTATTATTCTTTATTTTAAAACGTATGTAATTGTTTTTCAACGGAGATAACGAGAAAAAGTATTTTCATTTTCCCTTGCATAATTTAATTCAGTATATTATATGAATATTCTCTTACCTATTTAATTTCCTCAACGCTGCAACATAAACCTTTAAACTGTAGAAGGTCACTTAACTGGTGTGTATACTTTCACAGCTACTGTTTTTTAATGCGTTTTTGCAATATATTGTATTTAGTATGAGAAAATATAATTCGATCTGTAGACAGTTTAAAATCATAATTTTGCCAACTAACTGTTTCAGATAAGTTTCGAAACGTTTCGTTTAATAACTGGCAATTTATGTTTTATTTAGCACGATTCCGGGATTACTTTGGCGGAGGGTAAAACCGAATTTCCGTATAAATGGGGCATGTCAAAAATATATAAAAATAGTATTTATTTTTTTAAATATTCACGATTAAAAGTTCAAAAATTTACACTAATAACACATGGTATTTCTCTATGTTTCACTAAATTTTTTCTCGTTTTTTCACTCTGATATTTTAATATACACTTCCAAACATTGAAATAAGTTCACATTTCACTTTTATTTTACCTAAATTTTTTAATTTAAAAATCACTTAGTGTACTCATCGTTGAAAAGCCGTTAGATTGTTTATACTATGAGTAAAACAAGCCTTGCCATATCTTAAATAGCAAATATGTAGGATTTTTAACAATTTTTCTTTGTTTGCTTTTTCGGTATTAACTATACTTTTTTCTATATTAACTATAAAAAAATTCTTTCTACATATGCACATATGTATATGTGTAATATGTGATTTTATGTGACTGTGAAGTACTTTCATATAGTACTCCTTTCTCCGTTGGCAAGCCTTGGGCACATTTAAAAATAACCCTGGTCGAGCAAATGCAGGTGATTCCAGTACTTTCGCATGTAGTACTCACTTTCTGCGTTGTGACCTTCGGTCGCTTTTGTAATAACCTGGTCGAACGAATACCTCGGGGGTGACTAAAGTACTTTCATAATTACTCTTTCTGCCGTTAAATAAAATATATTGAGTTTCGTTATAAAGTGGTTATATTTTTGGTTATCTTCACTGATATTGAAACAATATTTAGGTTTTCGTTATAAAATGGTTAAATTTATGTTTATTACATCTGTCAGCGCTACATTTATTTTTGATAATGCGTTTTTTTGTATATTAGGTGATGTATATCGTATATGTATTACAATAATGCCTATATAATATTGCTTATTTGTTTATTAAATTAAATAAAGAACATATCCCATGAATGAATCGAGAATTTTTGGAAAAAGGCATTTGTGTGAATTTCCTTATTATCAAATGGCAATTACATTTTCATCATAATTTTTAAGCACACATGATGTGTTCACTAGTGTAAAATGTAATTTTTAAAATAAAGATTTCTTAGGTAAAAAATGTGCAAAAAGTGTAAAATATGGATTTATCTAAATGTTTATAATTTAATTTAATTAATTTGAAATGAAAAATGTGAGTAAGTGGTTTAATGTGGTAAAATAGCTTGTTGAAATTTCAAATTTGAGATTTTGAACTTTAAGGTCAGATATCTCATATTTTAATCATTTAATAAGGAGGACTTCCTCTTTCCAAAGGTACCTTCAAATCGCGGCGCCAAAGAAATCGGAATTGTGCCATGCTTTAAGGTTGGTACGCAGCTCTCAAGTAATTACTCAAGAAAAAAAATACATTATTTCTCAAGTAATGTTGTAATAGTAACATCCACATTAGAAAGGCAAGAAAGAATAAACAAAGAAAACAAACTTTGTGCGTAATATGTATGTGTGTATGTGTATGGTAACATAAATATTTTCATTGAGATTTAAGAAATGTTGTTGATGATTGGTAGGTTTTATACAATATTTTAAAATGGAATATACTTTATAATAATGATTTCAACTAATTTAGGATGAATTTGACGATTACTTCGATTTTCCTTCAAGAAACAATTGTTGATTTGATGTTTCTTCGCAAAACCAGGTTTGCCATATTCACATTTTACTGAAAAAAAGTTTTAAAAATTAGTACTAGATTTCTTGAGCTGCGTACTAGCACAAGTAAATTTATCGCAGGAAAGTTTCTTGACCGTTTCTTAAGCGTTTTTTTATATGCAGTTTTTACGTTTCTTGAGAGCTGCGTACTAAGCTTTACATTTGTTCTAAAAGAATATGCAACAAAAGTAAAAAAAAACTTCAAAAATATATGTAATTATATATATAGCAAGTTTTATTTTGAGCAAACAAAAAACTAAAATATAAATATGATCTTCTTTAAGACATTTGTTTTGAATCAATCATATATTAATAATACCATTTGATTAAAGTTCACCTGGACTGACAAAAAACCGTATTTAGGTACAAATCTTTATTGTCGCCTTCAATATAGACTCTCGAGCGAGTAACACTGCTATTATTTTCCATACACTTGTTTAATGTCCTAGTTGAGATGGCCTTCGACGAAGTTTGTTTTTTTTTCTCTACTTCCTCTACTCACTAGACTCGACACCAGCAACGATGTGTTTGAATAATGTAAGGTCTTCAGCCTCTTCTCCACGTGGTTTTCGCAAAAGATTCAGGTATTTTCGTGCGAGTCTAGCATTGACAAACTTCATACCCAAAACATTAACCAAAATTTTTGGAGTCGATCTTTAAGAGATGTTGATAGCCTCTGGTGCCAACACAACGACTTTTAAGCACTATTTCTTACATTTTTTCGATGTTATCGACTATAGCAGAAGTGGATGAACCACTGGTATGAAGCAAATCTTCGATGACGTCACGACCTTCATTGAATGTTTTTCAAGCAAACCGTTGTTCAATTTTAACTTCACGTCGTCAACAAACAGCTGCCAAACACATACTAATTGACATATGGAGATCAAACTTCATATGAACAAAAAATTATTGATTTGGTTTGCGCGCGCCGTTAAAATGAACTATTCCGAATCAACTTTTATTCTGTTTTATTCGCTTTAGTTCAAAGTTTATTAAACATACAAAATGAAAAATATTAAATAAATATATGTTTAGAATGCACATTTGCTTTATACCTACATTGGGGTGTATTGATTTTACTCTCAGGCGATTTCCGGCAAACACTACCAGTAATACCACGATCGGCCGCTGCCGATGAGATCAATGCCTGCCTCAAATCATCACCATTGTGGCGTTATGTGTGGAAACTTCAGCTCACGACAAACATGCGAGTTGCATTGCTAAACGATCCATCTGCCGAACTGTTCTCCACTCAACTGCTAACTATCGGTAATGGTCATGTTCCTGTCGACGCATCGAAGGGATTCATTTCGTTTGCAATTTCGTCTCAACGAAAGAGGAGCTCATCAACAAGGTGTTTCCGAACATCATTGCTAACCACAAAAACTACGATTGGTTGAGTGAAAGAGTAATTTTAGCAGCAAAGAACAAGGATGTGGATCCCTTAAACTTCAATATCAAATCGTTGGGACACTGCATTCCTTCAAATCTATCGACTGTGTAACAAACGAAGACAAAGAAACCAACTACCCAACTGGTTACTTAGATTCATTGTTGGATTATTGCCTGACTTACCACCTGCAATTACAATTGAAGGTGTTGATCGTCATCATGCTCCGCAATCTCAAAATCCACAAAATTTATGCGGCGATTAACGTTTGGCGGTCATAAAATTCATAATATGGCGTTCAAGGGCGCTGCGAAGTTCTCATTCCGAGAATTCCAATAATTGTGATATACATTCAAGTTTTAAGCGAATCAATTTCAATTCGTCTACGCATTCATGTGACAATTAATAAATCACAAGACTGATCGCAAATTATTGTATTCGGTCTGAAAATCGTCTGTGTTTTCACACGGACATCTCTGTCGCATGTTCCCGTGTCGGAAAACCATCTGCTTTGATCGTTTTCGCATGACAATAAAACGAAAAAAATCCCTTTTTTCAAAGGGTTTTGG